>NW_009725433.1:13499-15762 GCF_000703405.1 Apaloderma vittatum
AAATAGTGTTAAAAAGATAATTTTGTTGGATTGATTTTGCACATTGGTCAGGTAGTTGGTTGACATAATGTTGGTTTATTTGTTTACACTGTGGTATTGGCTGAATCCTTATATATCTTATGTATTTACTGCGATGATATTTATCAGCTGTGGAAAAGGGGTCAAAATCATGATTCTTTTGTAAGGGATAATGGCAGCTTATGATATGATTGCATCACTGGCCATGAGGGTAAGCTGGTATTTGTATGAGGCACTACTGTCATTCCCGTGCCTTGGGCCCCTCCTCTCAGAATTCATTGGTAACCTCACCGAATCCATGGGGAAAGCAGAGGAGAATGTTCTCTCCTGCTTGTCCTTCAAGCTAATCACAAGTTTTTGAAAACTTTTGAATGTTCTTGGAATACCCAATCCAGCATGATTCTCATCCTGTGTCTCCTGAATGCGTGTCAGATCTTGCTCAGGGTCACACCAGAATTTTCTGAGGATATCACCCAGAGAGCTGTCCTGAAGCCAGATAACTATGAGTGGCAAGGTGTGTGGGAGAATATGAGCAAGCTCCTAGGACAATGGTCATCTTCAGTATTTTGGAATTTCACCCCTGAACATATACAGAACTAGCAAAGTATTTGGAGAAAGTGTGCTGTCAGCCTGACTACTCCAAAGAAGCCCAAATCACTGCTGTGTGCTGAGGCCTAGCCCATGGCTACTGAGCCATTTCAATATCACCCATTATTCCCAAGGGGAAGAGGAGGTCTCTGGACCTAAAGACAAACCCATAGATGATGTGGTTGTTCCAGCCTCTGCAATGAATGCTGTGACTGCCCCAACCCCTGTGACAGGCGCTGCGGCTGCTCCAACCTCTGTGCAGGCGCTGCGGCTGATCCAGAAAGCCAGCCTGTGCCAGTATCAGTTGCTCCAGTACAGAAGAAAGAAGTACACGAAGAAATCAGTTCACTTGGTGAGGGATGAAAATGAAGCAGGGTCATCACGAGAACAAGAAGAGGAGGTAGAGCCAGAGATAATCACCTGGTCTCTGTCCCTCAGTGAGCTGCGAGACATGCGAAAGGACTTTGGCCACCATCCAGGTGAGCACATTATTACCTGGCTGCTCCTGGATGCTGAGACAGTGGAGCTGGTAGCCTAGAACTGGAGGGTGAAGAAGCCAAACAGCTGGAATCCCTCTCTAGGGAAGGAGGCATTGACAAGGTGCTTGGGAGGCAGACATAAACCCTCAGCCTCTGGAAGCGACTTCTGTCAGGCATGAGGGAAAATTACCTCCTCAAGGAAGATATTGCATGCCACCCAGGTAAATGGACCTCAGTGGAGAAAGGTATCCAGTACCTGAGGGAACTGGCTGTGCTGGAGGTGATTTACAGTAATCTAGATAACGAGCAGTTGCCCACTGACCCCGATGAAGTCCGATGCACACAAAGCATGTGGCGCAAGTTCCTACGAAGTGCACCACAGACATGTGCAAGCTCATTGGCAGTGATGGCCTGGAGAGAAGGTGAGGGACAAACTGTGGATGAATTGACTTGCCAGCTCCAGCAGTACAAAGGAATTTTGTCTTCATCCCTTCAGGCTTGTGTTTCAGCTGTGGAGGAACTGTCCTGGGAGGTCCAGCAGCTCGAAGTGGGTATGTCCTGCTCTCAGCCCACACGAGCACGTGTCTCAGCTCTTAGGACTAGGTACTCCTCCGCTCAAGATAGGGAACATGGAAGACAAACACACTGGAATACTCTGTGGTCTTACCTACATGACCATGGAGAGAACATGAGGAAATGGGATGGAGAACCTACTTCGGTCCTAGATGCGCGAGTACCTGAATTGCGAAGGGAAGTGGCAAAGAACAATGATTAATGTAAGAAAAATATTGCTCTAGTTTCCAGTGGGAAGCCCTCCAGACTAAACAGGAGAGCAGATTTAGTCTCTGATCCTCTTGAATGAACCTCTAAGTCGTACTCAAAAGAAGTGAGTGACTCTGATCGAGTTTAGAGGGGCCCTGCCTCCAGCCAGGTGGAGGAGAGGGACAGTCGAGTTTACTGGACTGTGTGGATCCGATGGCCTGGGACATCAGCTCCATAGGAATACAAGGCTCTAATAGACACAGGTGCACAATGTACCTTTATTCCATCAGGATATAGAGGGGTAAAACCCATCTGTATTTCTGGGGTGACGGGGGGATCCCAGCAACTGACTGTATTGGAAGCTGAAGTAAGTCTGACTGGAAATGAGTGGCATAAACACCCAATAGTGACTGGCC
>NW_009725433.1:15918-27935 GCF_000703405.1 Apaloderma vittatum
TTGAAGACCAGCATGTCCCAATTGCTAACTCGACGGTGCATCGGCGGCAATATCGCACCAGCCAAGACTCCCTGTTTCCCATCCATAAGCTGATCCGTCAGCTGGAGAACCAAGGGTTTATTAGCAAAACTCACTCACCCTTTAACAGCCCCATATGGCCAGTGCAAAAATCTAATGGGGAATGGAGAGTAACAGTGGATTATCGTGGCTTGAATGAAGTTACGCCACCATTGAGTGCTGCCATGCCAGATGTGCTCGAGCTTCAATATGAGCTAGAATCGAAGGCTGCCAAATGGTGTGCCACCTTTGATATCGCTAATGCGTTTTTCTCTATTCCTCTGGCAGCAGAGTGCAGGCCACAGTTTGCCTTTACTTGGAGGGGCATCCAGTACTGCCCCAGGAGGGGAAACACTGCTCCACCATTTGCCACGGACTGATCCGTTCTGCGCTGGAACAGGGGGAAGCTGCAGAACACCTGCAGTACGTTGATGACATTATTTTATGGGGCAATACAGTGGAAGAAGTTTTTGAGAAAGGGAGGAAGATAATTCAAATCCTTCTGAAAGCCGATTTTGCCATTAAACGTAGTAATGTAAAAGGGCCTGCACGGGAGCTCCAGTTTTTAGGAGTAAAGTGGCAAGATGGACGCCACCAGATTCCCATGGATGTGATTAATAAGGTAGCAGCTATGTCTCCACCAACTAGCAAAAAGGAGACAGAGGCATTCTTAGGTGCAGTGGGGTTTTGGAGGATGCACATCCCAAATTACAGTCAGGTTGTAAGCTCTCTTGTTTCAGGTGACCCAGAAGAAGAACAATTTCAGATGGGGCCCTGAACAGCAACAAGCCTTTGAGCAGATTAAACAAGAGATTGTTTGTGCAGTATCTCTTGGGCCAGTCCGGACAGGAGAAGATGTTAAAAATGTGCTTTATGCTGCAGCTGGGCAGAATGACCCTGACTAGAGTCTCTGGCAGAGGGCACCAGGGGAGACCCAAGGCTGACCCTCAGGGTTTCGGAGTCGGGCTTACAGAGGATCTGAGGCCCGCTACACTCCCACTGAGAAAGAGATACCGGCAACATATGAAGGAGTCCGAGCTGCCTCAGAAGCAGTTGGTACTGAGGCACCACTCCTTTTAGTACCCTGATTTCCACTTTGGGGCTGGATGTTCACAGGGAGGGCCTCATCTACACATCATGCGACTGATGCTACGTGGAGTAAATGGGTCGCACTGCTCACACAACGGGCCCAAATGGGGAGCCCTAATCGACCAGGAATTCTGGAGGTCATTACAAACTGGCCAGAAAACAAGGATTTTGAAGTGTCACGGCAGGAGGAAGTGAAACGTGCAGAAGAGGCCCCACGATACAATGATTTACCGGAGCACGAGAAGTGGTACGCTCAGTTCACTGATGGGTCCTGTCGCGCTGTGGGAAAGCACTGAAGGTGGAGGCTGCTGTATGGAGCCCCACCCGGCGAGTTGCTGAAGCCACTGAAGGGGAGAGCGAATCGAGTCAATTCAACTGGCTTTAGATATTGCTGAGCGAGAAAAGTGGCCAGTACTCTGTCTCCACACTGACTTGTGGAGGGTGGCAAATGCTCTGTGGGGGTGGTTACAGCCGTGGAAGCAGAATAACTGGCAACACAGGGGTAGGCACATGTGGGCTGCCCAACTGTGGCGAGATATTGCTGCCCGGGTGGAGAACCTGGTTGTGAAAGTACATCATGTAGATGCCCACATACCCAAGAATTGAGCCACGGAAGAGCACCTAAACAACCAGCAGGTAGATCGGGCTGCTGAGATCCGAGTGTCTCAGGTGGACTTGGACTGGCAGAGCTCAAGGGGGAATTGTTCATAGCTCGGTGGGCCCATGACACCTCAGGCCATCACGGAAGGGGGGCGACATACAGATAGGCTCACGATCAAGGGGTGGACCTGACCATGGACACTGTCGCACAGGTTATCCATGAACGTGAAATGTGTGCTGCAATCAAGCAGGCCAAGCGAGTAAAGCCTTTGAGGTATGGAGGGCGATGGATGAAACACAGATATGGGGAGGCGTGGCAGGTTGACTATATTATGCTCCCACTAACCCGCCAAGGCAAACACCATGTACTTACAATGGTGGAGACGACCACCGGATGGTTGAAGACATATGCTGTGCCACAGGCCACTGCTCAGAACACCATCCTGGGCCTTGAAAAGCAGCTACTGTGGCGACATGGCACTCTGGAGAGAATCGAGTCGGATAATGGGACTCATTTCCGGAACAGCCTCATTGACACCTGGGCCAAAGAGCACGGCACTGAGTGGGTGTGCCACATCCCATAGCATCATTGATGCTGGAGTCTGATGCTTAGGACTGCAAACTGAGATAGTCCGAATTTGTGGTTTATTGCTTTGATGTTCTGTTTAGTTTACAAAAGAAGGGTATTAACAGGTAAGTCTGCTACTGAATATTTTGTGCAAGGAATGTTGGAAGAACTGATTGGCTGGCCACCAGCTCTCTTACAGGATTGTTTAAATGGGGAAACGTGACCCATAAGTATTTCTGCATAATTACAGTGGGAGATTTGTATCGTAATATGCAGTAGATCAGGCCTTAGGAAAGAAAGAAAAACTTTTGTTTGGGGATAATGAAAACTAATTTGAAGATTGCAGATTTGAGAATCTTTTTAATAGTGATAATTTGCTATTGAAAGCCAATTTTACATACTTTTACTGGGGTCTGGATAGTCCTGTAGGCTCTTTATTTTCAATCAACGCTAAGGAGTTTAAGCTCAAAATCTGACTTTGTTTCATTCAGTATTCATTTAAATAATTTTTTACATATTCAAAACTACAGAGGAGGAAAAGGGGGGAAAGAGGCCTGGAGTGAATAAACATGCATTCATAAAGTAGGAAAGCAAATCAAGAAAGAGTACCTTTGACTGTAATTAGAAGTATACTTTATAATACTTTAAAATATGTGACAACTTGGCGGTGACAATTTTTTCATAAATTGGTGGGGGTTTTTTAGTACGTAATTCCAAATTAGTGACTTAAATAAATGCAATTATTTGTTATGCTAGTAGTTCTTCTTTTTACGCAGTGAAAACAAAATGAAATTTCCATCTACACCAACTTCTGTATCCAGTGTATTTTCAAAATTGAAGATTCTGGCACTTAATCAAACTGACATAACATGGAAAGAGGTAATAACCTTTTCTGGTTTTCTATGTTTATATTTGTATTTATATTGCTAGGGGGTTGAGGAATAATAAAATTAACATTTTTGCATTACATTATTTACTGAAACGTAATCATTGTTAGAAAAGGTGCTGTGGTGCAGCTGTATTAGTTACATAGTAACTAATGTAGTTCCTACATCACATAGGGAGTTGCATTGTCACAGGAATGTAATAAGAAATATTCAACTTCATTACATTTTTTGATTACCTAGTCAAGATAAAGCAATCAGAGTGTAATACCACTGCATGTCCCAAAGGTTTATGTGAATTGAAACTTGTTGTTTCCTTGTAGTTATTAAAGGTTTATCTGTATTTTTATGCATGTAATAGAACAAATGCAAATCAGACACAAAGTATTTGTGTTGGTATCCTTGCACCTACTGACAGTTCTTGAAACACGTGATGCCTGATTATGTGCAAAACAGACGTAGCACAGGATAAACAAAGCTCTGGCCTGTTTCAGGGAATGAAGCGTGCAAACATTTCATTGACTCTTCCCCAGTAATGCTGTCTTACAGAGAATGAAGTCCTGTTGTCAAAGATGTTAGTGGTGGGCCTTTTTTCACAGATGGGACGTATGAAGCACATCTCAGAAGTGCCGTGTAACTTACAGTGGCTCGTAACTTCCAGCCCATTATTTGGACTTCTCAGGGGTGGATTTTGTATTCTGCATTGTGAAATTACCTGAATTTTCAGATTTTTACTGCCAACCACTCTCCAGTAACAGAGCACACTGGGGTTTCAGTTAAGTAGAAAGAAACTTCTTCAACTCTCTTCTCTTGTAGCAGAGCTAGAGGAGGGTCATTGCTATATTTTTTGTTGTCCATTCACTGTGCTCTTAAACTATGCTACTACAGTTGATAATCTGTCTGTAACAGCAGCAACATGAATGGTGGAGTAAATGGAAGAATTAAGTGGCCACAAACACTTTAAATGTCATCCAGTGCTCATCAGAGTAAACCTAGGCGTTGTGGTGTTGAAAACGTTGGCAGCCGCAGGCCTGAGAGGCCGAGAGGCTGGTGTAAGGCATTGCTTCAGGCTGCCTGGAGTTCTCTAGGGGTAGCCAGGCTTCAGAGAGAAGCCCCAGGTTAGCCAGAGCAGTTTAAAATTATCTAGCTTCTGCATTTGTTTTGGAAAGTCTGCTCTAGTTGACCGTGCATCATTTCAGAATAACTTACTGCCATATGTAAGAATATGTGGCATGGGGACAGTTTTAAAAAAGACTTGTTTGGGTTTTTTCATTTGTTCCTCTGATCTGGACTGTTTGCAGTTGTGCATAACTCCACATCTACATGCCTTGAGCATCAATTTTCCAAAAAGTTCTTTCATTATGATATTATATAAATACATCTGAGATTTCTCTTAATGTGTTGGTAAAAGCTTATTACTGTATACATGTTGATTGATTGTTCAAAGCATAACGTACAACATTCAAAGGGGAAAGAAGTCCTGTAAAATATCTTAGTTAGAAAACGTTGACTTAGAAATCCAATCCGTGCATTTGAGAGTAATGGATTCATATTTATGGCTCCAAAAACATTTTTCTTATTCAGCATTTAGATCATAATGTTGTATTTGTCATGCTGTTTTCAAAGTAAGATCTTATATTTATCAAATAATCTACTGTTATACAGGGTAAAAGAGAAATCTGGGTTAGAGCAGATGTTTCTGACACTGGCAAGTAGCAGGTAGCTGGGAGAAATTCTAGGCAAAGGGCAAGCATATTGTAAGAGCTTCTTATAAAGTAATCTGGAATTCATGGGCTTCCTGAGCTGGAGATATATATATGTATTTAATTAATCTTTGTGGTTATTTTGTTTCATGATTTATCTAACTGTATTAAGAACCCATTTGAAAATTTTTATATCCGCATCTTTTAATATCAGCTTAATTATGAGCCTTATGAAAAAATACCCTTTTTGGTTTTTGATCTTGCTGCCTGATAATTTCATTTAATAATTCCCAGGATTTTAATACACAAGTAACAGAGCAACTATTCTCTGTTTCATACCTTTTGATTCTTGTTAAGCTTCTTCATGCTTTTCCCATTTATATCATTTGCTTCGTGAGATAAAGAGACTAAAAGTGTAGGAGTATCATTGGACTTGCATGGTGCCAGTTGTTCCTTGTAGTCTTTATTTCTTTTGCAATAGGTCTCGGATTTCTGTGTTACTTTTTCGATCAGCAGTGGCTGTTCCACTGGCTGTTTGTCCCAGCCTCCCTGTCAGCTGCCCACAAGCCCCCGCTCCTTCCTGCATGTTAACTCAGTATCAGATCAGGGAGCATTTTTTCTGTATGGAAGCTCTTTTAAGCGATAGTTGAAAATTTGGCAATTGGAGTTTCTTACGATTGTGTTGTGACTGTCATTTGGTTTGGGCAATTTTCTAGTCTTTTGCTCAGTCTGTTGCAATGTCTTCTGATACTTACGCTGTGTGCAGTTTTTCTATTCCGCCCATCACAACGCAGGGCTTTTGTGGGGGAATGCCCCAAAGGTTCTCTGTCCTGAACACTCACCGAATTTCTCTCAGCACTGCAGGCTTCTTTCCATGCCTCCTCATCCCAGGCAAACTGTTTCAGTCTGCCGTGTTGACAGAGGGCAACACTATCCAAATTAAAGAGAGAAAACACTGGTTTTGATATCCGAGTTAAGCTTACGTCTATTGCAGATATTGCAGCAGGATGAAGTTTTGTATTTTGGGGTGTGAAGCAGTTGAGCCCCAAATCATATGCTGCCACTTCAAGAGATCTCAAGTGTTTATATTTCATATTGTTTATACAATGATACAGTTAGGTATACATCCAGCTGTATAACTTCATACAGCTGTAGCAGAGAGAACAACAAATAGTTGATGAAAGGAGATGCTTTTTTGGTAGCTAGGATAGCAGACAGTTATAGGAGAATTGCTTAGCTATGTACGTAACACGTTGAATTTGATTGTCCAGATCTCAGAACTGCTTTGTAACCTCCTGTAAAAACAAGCTTTAGGCAATTATGCTGTGCCTGTGTACGTCTGTGTTCTCGCATCTCAAAAATTTTGAATCTGCTAGCCAGTTTCAAACACGCTTTGAAAAGAGGCCGGGGCTTAAAAATAATTTATGACCTACAAGTTCCAAGAAAACAGGAGCGTAGATGGAGGAAGGAGCCCCTCTAAGTTTCCTAACCAGGGAAGGAATAGCAGGATCAACTTATGCTTAATTTGACTGTGGAGAATACACACAAGGAAAACCTCAGAGACTTGCAGGCACGAATCTGGAGAAAGCCACTCAGTTCCAGTGCTTATGGAACTCCATTTGCTAAAACAGCAAAACTTCTGGCACTGTTACAATTGCATACGAAACTGGGTTTTATGCCAGCAATTTCTATTGCTTTGTATTATGTGTTTATTTTTAAAAGTTGTGTTATCTGCTGTAGATATTTGCAAAAACAAAATCTTTATCAGTAAAATAATAGCTTTTTTGCAATTTCAGGGCATAAGATTCAAACCAAATGCATCTTTGTTTAATTTGTAGCCTTTTTGAACTACTTTGTCTTCTAAAGCCTCTGGATATTTAGGGGGCTGGTTAGCTCAGTTGGTTAGAGCGTGGTGCTGATAACACCAAGGCCGCGGGTTCGATCCCTGCTCGGTCCCCATGTGCTGCCTGATCTAGTTGAGAGGTGTCCCTGCCCATGACAGGGAGGTTGGATTAAACGATCTCTGAGGTCCCTTTCAGCCTAGGCCATTCGATGATATCTGCTGACTTAATGCAATTTTTGCTTTTTAGTGGTTTCATGCACTGGCACAGGCCCAAGACAGAGAAGTTTTCAAGCTCTGATAAATTAAGACATTTAAATTCGGATGTGCTGAGATGTGCAGAAGTTCCAGAACTGCTAGCAGTCGAGTCTATACTGTCTTTTCCTCACCTCATCATAGGGGAAATCTGATCACTCCAACCCTATTGAATAAAATAAACTCAGTTTCCAGGTCACACAGTCTGAAGTGGGTCAGCCTTGAGCCTGGAGCAAAGTCCCGCGAGGGTGCAGAACCCCTTCAATGTCATCTGTGCTGGTAGATCCAGACGCAGGAAAGGGCCAGCTGGAAGAAAGTGAGGGCTGGACAGTCCGTAGTACTTGTTTCTCGGTTTTGATGAGCTATGGCTTGTTCCAAACATGTTCTGAGGAAATGTGCATAAAGTATAGTTTCTGCAATATTTTTTTCCCAACTTTTTTTATATTAAATGAAGTTTTGCTCTTAGGTTCTTCTTTGTGCTCCAGGATGGCCAGCACTTGAGGAATTGTACCTTACTTCTAATAATATCACAGTTTTGGAAAGGTAAGGTGAGTGATGTGCTGCAAAGTTATATAGCAGATAAAGTTACATTCCTGTAATGTTACATTGCCACTATGTAATTGTAAAATAAATGGTGCAAACTTCACGTGCTGTACTTTCAAACATTTCTAAAGGTGTACAATTACTTGCATTCGGTTATACACTTAGAAAAACTGCGTTTTCATTAACAAATAACTTTAAATGTTTCTGCATTTGTGTTTGTTTGTTTTCCCAATGTAGCAGGCCTGATAATGTCCTGCAGACCCTGAAGTTGCTGGATCTTTCAGAGAACCAGTTACAGGATGGAAGTCAGCTGCATGCAATAGCACATCTCCCCAGGTAGCTGCTGAGCAAATATGCTGGAACTTATTTGTCCTGGATATTCATCTCCATAGTCTTTGTTGACTGAAACAGGATAGTATTGATGTTGCATGGAAGATTTAGGGAATCTTGAAACAGAGGTATTTTGCCCTCTTGAGGAGAGTAACTGAATTATTTAATTAAGCTATTTTAACATTATCTTATTTTTGTTGTCTAGTAACACATTCTTAACCTGCATGTTACTAAGTTTTCATTATATACTTATGAAACAGAAGTCAATTATCACACTACTAAATTCTTTACATATAAACATGCACAGGGTTTTATTCAAGATGACAGGACTGTAGCATTTGTGTGGAGTGGCAAAGCAAAGGAGCTATGGAAGTGGTTTCTTGGGAACAGATTTCTGACAGTGCCAGTGTAACGCAGGTTTGTTGGTAGCTGCACAGCCACCTGGGCATCACCTGAGGCTGCAGAAAGCCACTGGGCAGTTTGTTGGAAGGTGCCGCTCCTGAGGCTGGCATGCTAAAGAGCTAAAGATCATGTGTGAGGGACGCTTGCTCTGAGCACTTCCCACCCACAGTGCCTCCTCATTCATCCTTGGTAAAGAAAACAAAACAAAGAGGGGTTGGAGGAAGGTACAAAAGCGTGGTAGCAGTTCTTCCCTATCTCTGTTTTCTGCTCTTCATAGTGAGCTGCGGGGAAGGATGCTGTTGTTACTCGACTGGTAGAAGTGTGCAGCACTTTCTCTACACAGGCACTCTCTTTTGGAAGATTCAGTGCTTTTTTGGATATAGCTAATAGACTTTGAAACAGACATGCTTTGAAATTAAAAACAGGAACAAAACAAAACAATCCAACCCCAAACACTGTACTTCCCATACTGCATTGGGTAGACATATTTCCACTTTCTCAGAAAGTAACACCCTTTATGCAGATTCGGCTGGTTTACGGGACTCTCACTAGCAGCATCTTTACCATGGTGGTAGGTTTGAGCTATGATTCCTTGCTTTGGGGTTACAACCAGGGAGAGTAGGTGGGTGTGTGTGTGTGGTCCTTAAGCACTTCAGTTACAGTGAATGGAAAATTGTGGGACTATTACAATAGTTTTGCTAATTTGCAGAGTCACTGTGTTGCACCAGCATAGCAGCTGTGACTTTCAAGAGCCACAAGCTATTTAAAAAAACCATTTGGAAAATCACACCATTTAAATCCAGGAGCCATCTGAAAGCTTGAAACTATTGTGCTTATTCTCTGCAAACTTATTCCCTGAAAACTGCCCAAGTCTGGGTACTGTCTGTGAAGGTGCTGTTCATTTGTCAGTGATAATGCATCGTGTCAAAAATTGATTAGATCTTTGTTTTAAAAAAATTTTGAGGTAGTATTTCTTTACAAAAAACTTCCCGTGCCATGTACAGTGATCACTGTATCTATTAAATTTCAGATTAGAACAGCTAATACTTAGAAACACTGGACTAACTTCTATATACTTTCCTGATGTCGGATTTGGTATGTAAAAGAAATAATTTAAATGAAAACCTTATTTATAGCTTTATAATTCTGTTTAATATTGTCTTGTAAATTTACTTTTTGCTAGGATGCAAGTCAAAAATGTTTCCTTCACTGAAACGCCTTGCGATACAAGACAATAAAATATCACAGGTAGGTTAAATTGTGATAGTTTCACGTTTTGTGAATGCATGTGTATTTGTTTAGAAGCAAGTTGCAGTTTCCTTTTTTAAAATTTCTTTGATTATATGTATAAGATCCTGAGATAGCTGTTGAATACTTTGATCAATACTGAGGCATAATTAAAAAATATAAAAACATTTCTTAATGTCTCAGTTAAACATGTTAATGGTAGCCAGTCATATATATATCTGTTCCCTCGTAATTCCACTCGCAGAATTCTAATAATGTAAAATGCTGAAGTGTTCCTTGATTATTTTGTTTAGGAGGGGTTGTTTTGTTTTTTCCTAGTTAAATGTAATGCAGTTCTTTTTCCTTACCTCGATGAACAGGATGAAAGTACTTGGTTCTGACCAAAAGAATAGTTTCAGTCGGGGTCACTGTACAGAGAAAGTCACCGTTACTGTGTATTGTTCTGAAATGAACTACGTTTTGTGTTTCCTCAAAAGACTGTTGTCTTGCATTGCAGTGGTCATCTATCAATGAGCTCGATAAACTGCCAAGTTTGCGGTCACTGCAGTGTCACAATAACCCTTTCATGGACACGGAAAAGAACCCAGAGACCCTGAGACAGCTAATTATTGCCAAGATAAGTCAGTTGGAGGTTTTGAACAAGTCTGAGGTATGTGATATTTCAACAAATTGCATGAGTCTGGGGAAAAATATTAAAGCATTGCCTGAGGAATTGTTTTCAGTTTCAGATCACAATTTGTCCAGGTGCAGGAAAGTAAAGAGCCAATTATTGCGTCCCCTAGTCGAGGGGGCACTCAGTGGGGCTGCAGGATCCACCCCTGTTTCCGGATGCCACTACCTCCGTGGGGACTGGGACAAGATGGAGGAAGAGTGGGGTTTCCTCAAGTGCCCGACTCGTGTTGCAGGACTGTTAACAAAAACCATACTCTAGCCAAAAAAAAGAAAAAAAAAAGGCAAAAAGCAGCATAGTTGAATCTGTTTCAGTGACAGTAATACAAGCACTTGCCTTGTTTAATAGGCAGACAGCATTATCTAAACCAAATCAAACTTTCAGCAAACATTTATCATGGAAGGGAGCAGAAATAGTGTCTGTTCTCCAGCTACAAAAGCATCCTTGTGTCATCATACACAGCAAGATCTATGCTTGGATGTTCATTTATGGATCAGTGAGTACCTGGAGTTAGGGGTTGTAAGGTTCTTCATAGCTTTAATGTGTACTGAATATATGGATTAGTCAGTCCTTGGAGATCGGGTTTGTAAGACTCGTGGTAGCATTAAAACATACCGAATGCTTAAAAGCAAGCAAGGAGTCAGTGTCATTAATTAGATTTTCTTCTCTGGAGAGTTTTATAATTTTATTACATGCTGTTCCTGTGTCTGTACAGATAAAAGAAAGAAAAGGAGCAGAGCTTGATTATCGCAAAATATTTGGAAAAGACTGGTTAGCAGCTGGTGGGAACTGGAACCCAGAGAAAAACAAGCCAAGTGAAGAATTTCTTGCTGCCCATCCCAGATACCTATCACTTTGTCTTAGTAAGTACAAGTACAGTAAAATTAACATTTCCTCCCTTCTGGCAGCATGGTAGCACTTGTTCAATCTCTCTTCAGTGTTCTTTACCCTTGATGCTTTTCCCACATGCTTCTATTGCCTTCGAAAGGGCCACCCACTGGCAGGCCCGGGCGCAAGTGGCCTTTGCTTCTGTGGGGCAGGTGCACAGCGCTGCTGCGCCCTTGGGCCACTGCTGCCCCACGGATGACACCTGTGAGCATCTGCCCCTTAGCTACTGGCGAGCCAGCAGCAGCCATCTCCACCCAGGGCTTTTTTTAAAGTGGGGATATTATAGCAGCACCTCCATGTGCCTGTCACTTGCTCCCTCCTCACTGCTCGAGCAGCTGGTCGAGGCTCACGGCTGCAGCACTTCATGTTGCAGTGGCCGCGGTATCCTACCGCTGAGGGGCCTGGGGCAGCAGGGTCACAGCACCACAGACCGTTCAGGGTTGGAAGGGACCTCTAGAGATCATCTAGTCCAATGCCCCTGTGAAGCAGGATCACCTAGGACAGGCCTGATCCAACAGCACAGTGCTCTTAGGTCTGCTCTTCAGTTAAAGCTCTTGGAAGGGTTCACGTTCCCGTGCGCTTTCTTTAACACAGAATATGGCACCCCTGAAGAAGGAGAACTGAAAGGACAACAACCTTTGATTCTGAAGAATCAGCTTCTGAGTAAGAGGCCAGAAATGGTCAAATTTGTTCCTTCTGCATTTAAAATCTTTTACAAGCTTAGTGTTTCCTGGGGAACAAAAGGTTCAAAAGTTTTTGAGATGTCACAGAGTTCAGCTTGTAATTCTGCTTCTCTGAACTGTATCAGTGAGTTTGACTAGCTACCTGCCTCCGTATACTATACTCATTTCCTCCTTAACCCAAGCCAAAGAGTTTCTTAAATAAGACTTAATGGACAATCAAGGTAATCAGTACTTCCTTCTGACAGCGTGAATGGCTT
>NW_009725433.1:27945-39732 GCF_000703405.1 Apaloderma vittatum
CCTACACAAGACTTTTGCAATTCTAACCTTAATAGCTGCACCTTTTTGATAATTTGGGGAGGTTTTTTTATAGCTTAACTTTAGGATGGTTAAGAAAAATACAGGTAGCTTTGGTATTTGGGGCTGTCACTTTTAGCTTTGTTTCCCAGGTGATAGAAGAACTGAGCCTTTTCTTACTCTATGGGCAAAATAATAGTATTTTCTCATGCATTACATTTTCATGCATTTAGGTGAAAGACTAACTAGAACAAGGACTCTACTTGGCAAGACATAACAGAAACCTTTTTTAATGATGTCTTTTAATCTCTGTTAAAAGAATTAGGCTAATAACTTCCTTAAAATATATTTGTACAGTGCTTTTGAGATATTGAGGGTCAAAAACCTGCTTTAGACTGAGTAAGCTTAAGACTGAAAAAGCCAACTAGAAATTAAACATTTTCAATACTGCTTTTGATCCAATAAACACATTAGGTATTATGGAGTCACTTGTTAAATATCTTCCCTAATTTACCAAAGATGAATAAAACCTTGATTATTTTAATAACATTCCATTTAATTTTTCAGAGAATAACTAAATGCTATCCTAGCTACTCAGACATAGGGCTATAACCTAAGTTTTTTAGGAGATCAGGCAGAGAGCTAGTTATAGCCCTATGTCTGAGTAGCTAAGTTTTTTAGGAGATCAGGCAGAGAGCTAGGGGAAACAAATTGTAATAAAACCAGACTAGAAAGACTCTGTGCTTCCCACAGAGCAGGGCTTAATGTTCCTTCACTAACACCTTGCCGTTCTTCCTTAAGCTTTGACAATTAAATGTCCTGAGAGACCTGAACAGAAGCCAGTAGAGAAAAAGCTACCAGGTAAGAAGTCTCGGCTTGTGCTTAAGCAGTTGATTAGTAGCTCCTTTGCAACGAACTCTATGAAAGACGGGCAGCTGCCTCTGGCTTTGTCAGCCTCTCAAGCTTGTCCCCTGAAGACTCTGTCATGTAAAATTACAACAAAGGTAGAAATTGTTTGAAAAAGTCATCATTTTTTTCCAGCCTTCATTCCTACTTTCAGCCCAGCTTGAAGATTAAAAGGTGGTACTTGTCTTATGACTGCTGCTGTTGGTTTTATGATTAATGTGTCTGAGGCAAGCAGTGGCTAATTGGCTGGTAGGAAATCTAGGATACTGAGGTCTAGTATCTAATACATTAAGTAAGTTAGAAATCTAATTTTGACCTGTATCAAATTTGTCTTTTGAAGCTTTAATGCTTGTAATGAGACCAGAATGAATAGACTTTGTTCTAAATCAGACTGTTTTGGAAAGGTGTGTCAGAATGGAGTCTGACAGAAAAGACTTACTCAAGCTTTATTCTAAAATAAAAAAATCACATTTATTATCACAAGTTGCATAAAATCAGATAGATACAGTTTTTACAAAAATGTTTGATAGAAAAATATTTATCTAAGTACAATGTGTGGTATTACAGGAATAACTCACTATTGCTGTGCCTTTAGATAAAGCTTCAAAAGAAGTGAAAGTTCAACCAAAATATTGAGTATATCTATTGCAAACACAGGTATCGGGTATCACCTCCGGAATAAACTGCATTTACTCATTCAAGATCCATTACAAAAAATAGCCTTTTGTGTAACTGACTTCATAATGTAAACAACTCTACAACTCTGCTGGCAACTTGTTTGACACTAATTAATATAACACCATTTCCAAGAATGGCACGAGTTCCACAGTGACATTCCTTTATTTGGGCTGGGAAGGTCAATTCCTGGTAATGAAAACTTCAAGGAACAGTCACCAGATGCAAGTAGCACGAGCCTGACTGGGATGTGTCCCAAAGGTCACTTAGATTAGCATGTAGTAAATTCAGACTAAGAAATGGTGAATTATGAAGCCGTAACCCTTTAATTTGGTGTATGGGATCAAAGAGCTTAAACTGTAGTAGCACATCCTGTCCTAGCCCCTAGAGATTAAACTATTTTCAATTTGATATTAGCAGTTACGGTTTCAGGTACAAAAAGACATTATTGCAGTGTTAGAACTGAAGCAGCAATACAGCCTTTCGCTGTCGCTTTAAGCAAGTATAGTTGAAACACTAGTACTTGGCTACAGCTCAGTGATAGCAGCATTTCTCTACTAACTTTTCTTTCTTTCTTTCCCCCTTGACAGAGTCAATGACTATTCAGAGGGTCAAAGGATTGCTCTATCGCCTACTTAAAATTCCTGGTTCAGAACTGAAATTGTCCTACGAAAGTTCTAAGGTGAGTTAAAAACAGGTGATTCAACAATTAAATACTGCGTGCTGCTAATGGTCAATACCATGTTCTAAAATACTACCAAATGGAATTGAATTCACTTAAGCAGGGCAGTCTTCATGCTGTAATTTCGGACCCAGTTTCATTCCTGTGATATGACGGATCCTCTCTGACTGCAACTGCCTGATCTATATTTTGTTTACAGGAACAGATTCAGTTTAAGTCTGATCAGGTTATTTTTTTTTTTGGTCTTATTCTAGCTGGAAGGAAAAGAAGTTGAACTAGACAACGACTTAAAGCCTTTGCAGTTCTACTCAATAGAAAACGGAGACTGCGTGTTGGTACGGTGGTAAGAAGGACTGAAGGAAAAGCCAGCCCTGGAACTGCACAAGAGTTCCAGGCTCCACACAGTGAGGATGCACAGCCTCTGCCTCAACACCCCCATGGGAGAATGGGAATTTCATAGGTGGCACCAGAGGGCTACACGCTAATACTTTCAGCTTCTAAAACTGAAGCATCAGTCTCCAGGAAAGCATTTACTTTGGGCCAAATTGTCTTACTTCAGAGATACCAAATACTATGTAAATGCTTCAATTAAATAAAATTTCAGGTAACCCTTTTGCCAAGACTTTATACTACCTTCCCACTGCAGCTGTGAGAATTTGTTTCACCAAACTGAGTACACAATTTAGTTCTGATCACTGCTTATGATGGGATGAAATTAGGGGCTGTCCTGGAAGAGGCTACTTTCTCATTTTGTTTTCACCTACTTCCAAAGACCTTAAAGAGAACAAAAGTAAAACAGCAGTAGTTGTAGAAGTATCTACACAGCCTTAGACTATTTAATGCCAAAAATCTCACAGACCTTTATTCTACCCTACAGCATTAACATGCCACAGTATAAATAAACTCTCAGCACACTGCAAGGCGTTGCTATTTATTTTACACTGTTTAGTGCGCTGTTCCTCAGTCTGATTTTACTTTCACTTGTGTACCCTCAGATTTCCCTAACAACGTGTTGAGCTACCAGAAATACCTCCTAATCAGGCCAAGTTTGCAATACTTCAAGATTTGGTATAAGCAAACTTTGATACTGTTTTTATCTAAAATGACAATGGCATAGACAAACTGAACATAAATCCTAACCCGTAGCTGTCCAGGCCCCTGCCCAGATGGGGGCACTGCCTCAGACAGCACAGGACCTGCTGCAGCACGACTTACCAGATGCCCTGGTGCTGAGCACAGCTCTCCGCTGCATCCTGGTACAGCTCTATACTGAGTTAAATCAGTAGTACTTTAATTTACAAAAGACAGGCTAGTTGGCATTCTTATGTGCATTTATTAATTGCAAGTAGGTATTTGACTTTATATAAAAATGAAATTTTTTTTTAAATCTTCAACATTTTGGTTTCTGTCAGATCAACATCTACACTATAGAAAATGAATAGTATCAGTCCACTTGTCATTATCAAAAGGGATGTGCAAATATTGTTATATTTTAATTGAAACCCCACATTAAAAGATGCCTCAATATTCCTCATTGGTCTAAGAATGAATCCAAATGTACACTTTCCCATGATCGTTACACGCTACCCTGTATTCCAAGGGAAGTCCATCATCTCTCCTCACATCTACAGGGATCTCCACACAGTTCCTTTAATCGCCAGAGCTCTCTCAGTTCCTGTGGAGAATACTGGGGGGAAGACAGCATGCCGCTCTCGCACGTCTTCTCACACAACCACAGACTGTCCTGTTAGAGGGAGAACCACATCAATAGTTTTTCTTACAAAGAATTTAGTCTTCAACAAACTTTACTTTCAAGAATCAGGGTTTCATTGTTTCTAGCAACAAACTTGGCACACAAAAGTCATCAACTAGAGGTATACGTCCTTCTCTGATCTGCTAGATTGTTCAGAGAACTTGGGGGTGGGCATTGGTTTGTGAGGTTTTTGTGTTTTCAATACATACTAACACGTTTTTGGGGGTCTCTTTCAATGTTTCTTTGAAAAGAAAAAACATTTCCCCTAGTTTATGCTACTTGGAACAACAGGCATGTTCTCTTTCCATAAGTTCAGAGAACTTCTTCAGACTTACTTGATACCGCTTGGGTCCTACAGCTGCCATCCAGATGCCCATACTCACATCTTCACCCTGAGACAACACATTAAAATAAAAATACAGATATTAGCAATGAGACAGCATGAAGCATGACTTTATGAGCTAGAGTAAGTTGCATCATATACCATCAATAAGAAATGGTAACTACAAAGACCTATTCTGACTTTAGAGGTGTTAAATTAATCCTCCCAGCTTTCCTGCACAAACCCCCAAGATTAGAGCTCCAGAGGTTCTCAGTCCAAAACACTTGTGCTTTGACCTAGAACAGACACTAAGCATGGTGACCAAAAGCACTGCAAAAACAGCATTAACCAGGAGGACCCAACACCAACACCTGAGCAATGTTCTTTCTAACTCGTCCAGTACACATGCAGCTCCCCAGACCGGTTTACGATAGAAAGACCTGAACGAACATTTTACTACCTGGTACGTCTTTAATCTTTCAGAGTTGCTTGCCAGCCACTGAACAATGTCTTTGGAGATGACATAGCCGGACCCGCAAGCGAAGGCTGGATATGCAGGACTTGGGTACTCCAGCTCTTGCCATTTCCCAGTTCGATCAACTGCCCAGTTTAGTCTGAAACTGAACACGTTAGACAGGAGATGCTTATACACAGCCCTCTGTAAAACCTAAGGATGCTGCTAACAGCTGAAGTAACACTGATAATATTAAGAGGAAGAAATAGAAGATGATCCTAATTATAGTTCCTAGCCTTATTTCTGTAGGGCACACATCTAAATCAAACACAACAGCTGTAAGTGTAACGGTAAGTGTAACTATTGTTTGGTCCCCAGCTTGGTTAATAAGAGAAAGTTCTCAGAACAGAAACACAACATTGACAGCCAGGTCTTCAGCATGTCTGCACCCACTGCTGGGCTTTGATCCAGATAAGCAGAAGCATCCTGACCTTCGTTCTGCAACCGCGCATTTGTGTCCAACTCCCTTGGTCAATCAACACCACAAAGCCAGTACCTCCAGCAGGCATGTGGTTACAGCGATGTTACACACAATCCATTTTCCTGATAGAACTAGTGGCTGCTTAAAAAGCAGGAAGCAAGGCAAAGTACTGAGCTTTTTTTTCATGTATCTTCTTAAAGCTGTTTTTCAAACAAAACTCTCAAAGTAGATGTTCAACAAAGGCTGCCATCACTGAATTAGGAAAAAAATCCTTCCCAGCAGTCATCTTCTCTAAGAAAGATTGTACTTATTCCTAGTTGCTTACAGGAAGCCTGCAGTGCTCTGCCTGCACAGTCCTTCCATGCTGACTCTCAGCCTTAACACGCTGCCGCACCACACAGCGCTGCAGACTCTGTTAAACTGCTGTGCTGGGCTGCGAGAAACACGCTGCTTCTCCTGCTCAGGAACAGGCTGCTATTACACTCACCTTACCAGTGCTTCACGTACACACGGCTAAGTGGCACAACTATGTCAGGGCTGCAGGTTCTCCCTCTTCTTGGCAACAGGTTCAAGTGTTGCTGAATTTGGTCCCGAGCACAAGCAGCTAAAAGCTTTGGTGAGCTACCAAGAACTGTCACCTCAGACAACAGCCCAGTAAGGGAGCAATGACAGCTGAGCTGCAGGGCCTTTCGATCAGACTCCACATTCACAGCTGCAGTTGACATATTAAAGTAGCAAGGAGATAAAAATCACAAGGGATACCTGAATTCATTTTAGACTCCTATCTTCCACTCTAGTGAGTCACAGCAAAAGGGTGTGACCCCCTCCAAACTGAGGGGCACCTGCTTTGCTCAGCATTTTATACTTCTGTAGTGATTCCAGTGTTGTTCACTACACCTCACACTTGTTTTACCTGAAGACTATAACTATCAGAGAATTTACACTTGAAGATGTCACCCTTACATAAAAGTTCTCCACAGACACACACAAAAGATGATGTTTTATCCAACTCCTCTCTGAGCACAACTTGTCATTTCCTTTTGTCAGTAACCAAATAAAATCATTCAATACCTTAACGCACTACTTTATAGCAAGACTCAGCAAAACTCGATTTTTAGTCTGCAGAAGAAAGCATTACTGATCCTCTTAAGTTCATTCAATGGCTACTCTAAAGCAAGCCTAGAAATAACCTTACTGGAACATGAAGCTTGTTACATTCAACAATGCATCTTGCACCCCGGGAAAAAGGCAGGTTCAGATTACAAATGAAATGTACCTTCATGGAAAACTTCAAGTACTTGAAGTTTATTTTCGGCCTAATTCCTTTGGCCTTAGGTCAGGAAAAGGTGCCATTCTGAACTCCTGCTGCTTTCCACAGCACGCTAGATGATCCAACTTCAGCGAACTGCCTTTTCATTTACAGCATTCATACTAGATTCAGTTCTCCAGAAACAGCTTGGTGCATTCTAGCCCATCAGAAATTTGATCATTTACAGACATGATCGCTGATCTGTCAAAAAAATCTCTTTCATGCCCGAGGGTGACTGATCTTTCGACTGCAGTTTTAAGAGGAGAACAGCAGTACCTTAAGGTATATCTGTTCTCTCCAAGATGAGCCAAAGCTCTGAGGTAGAATGCCTGGACCCCTGAAATACTCTAGATTAGCTAATTAAGCTTTTTAAATGGTGATTGAAAATTAATGAACAAAACTGCTACACAATATGAAGTGACATGAGAAAAGGGCTATTACCTGAAAGCACACATAAGTACTGCTTAATCCAAAGCATTTCTTCCCAGTTTTGGCCAGACTAAACAGGCAATTTCCAGAATTCACAAGAACTCTGACAAGTTTCTCTAAGAATACAGGAATTATTTAAGTATTATCAGATTATACTGGACACTGGACGATAAACAAAAAACCTGCCTGAACTAGAGGGAGCTGAATAAGGTCTAGGTGAAGGTTGAAAAGTTTGAGTCCTCAGATGCATGCTTAAAGGAGCAGAAGGAAGGAAGACCATCAATAAAGTCACCTCAAGGGCCAGATATCTTAACCGTCTGCTCAGGAAGTTAAGGTCTCCACGCACCAGAACCAGCTCTCAGAGCAGCCTAACAGCCTTTCCTTTGCACCAATGCTCAAGTCTAAATATATAAGATGTCACTGAGTTGAAAGGTAGGAGAACTTGGAAGGATCCCTCAAAACCCCTCTGAAGACTCCTGTACACTCAGTAGCTACCCACAAAGCTGAACACGTAGCCAGAAAACTCTGGCCAAGGAGCTGGCCCATGGTAGGCAGCAACACAAAGGCAGGGACACCTACCACTGCATAGGTAGGGACACCAGGGAGGAGAGGGGCAATCTGTTTGGTATCACATCCTCAGCTCTTACAGCCAAGAACGTTCCCCAGAACAGCTTTCCCTATATCTTCTGGAACAGCCGCCCAGGCAGCTCAAATACAGCGCTATTTGTAATTTTGCAAGTTGCTTTTCATCTTGTCATCAAGTTCCTGACATTTTAAATTGCTAAAATGTCCCTATCTCACCTTCACTATTAGACCTGCCTTGTGGTAAAGGTAGTCCCAAGAAAATTTAACAGGCATCAGGCAATCATGGGTTTTGTACAGGCTAGAGGACACATGCCCATCACTCGGTCTTTGAGATGATCGTAAGACAGCCAGTTCTTCCACACACTTCCACACACGCCTTATGAGTAAGCAACAGTCAGTACCAGATTTGGGAAGCAAGACACCTTTAGCAGCAAAGACCAGCTTTTCTTCAGTGAGCAGATGGCAAACTGAAGACACAACGTGCCATCGTACCATGCTGAGTGTTATGGCAGCACAGCATTTCTGCTGTACTGGATGTTACACCAGTGCAGCAATGCATCTCAAGGATGGAAGAGATGGGCTATTTTGATCCTCTTAGTTATTCACAGATGTAATACAGGCTGGGGGATTTCACTCAAGAGTTCAGGAATCGGATCCATCATTTCCGACAGCAGCAAAACAGGTAGCAATGTCTGTCAGGCACAGACTTCAAAATAAAGTGCAGGCTTTAAAGGCAATTTTGTTTCTCCTGCTCACCCCATTTTCTCAAGCCCACCAGAAAAATCACAGCAGCTTTAAAAAAAGTAACACTTACAATTCGAGTATGTAACTTCACTGTACTGCTGGAATACTTCTATTTACTCAAGTACCACAACAAAGACATATACAATACATTTTAAAACTAGGTAAGATATGCAGCAAGTTCAACTCATAAAGGCACACTCTAGAAAGCTATTGTCAAGGACTGATTCCTGTAATCTGAGATTCAAAGTTCTACACATACAAAAGTCCTACATTTTTTAACTAGCTTCCATAGGCAGAAGAGGGGAACCTACATGAAAACAGACTCAAATAGTAAACTGTTCACTAAAGACAAGCTAAATTTCTTAAAGACAAGTGTAAAAAAAAAAAAAAACAAAAACAACTCACTTTCCCCACCAAATGTTTGGCCTGTCCAATTTTTTCTGCATTATCCTGTTAAAAACAGCCTCCAAATCAATGTAACAGTCATCATCTGTCTTCAGCAACAAATCAAAACTCGTTGATTCAACTGTCCTGTAGCCAGAAAGAAAAGTGATGAGATGCTGAGCTTAGCCCACAAACTACAGTTATGCAACAGAACACTCCACAAGGGTTTTTCGGGAAGCAGAGGGGGAAATAAGAGGGAAGGAATGTCTTTCCCACCCTTGACTTTTAAATGTTTTCCCTACTGACCAAGGCTGACTGCTTGTCCTACAGAAAGATGATGCAACTATATCCTGTGGTAATCTTACAACACGGATTTGTGTATGAGCTGAAGAAAATAAACTTCAAGTTCTGTTCTCCAGGACAGATGGTGGATTTACTAATGAATCTGTCTTAAACAGTATTGACCTCAGAGGGATACGAATCCCTCAGGATGATGGCAACACAGCTGTTAAAAACCACTGGCTACATGTCAGCCTCCTACTCTTCAGGATGAAACAGTCAGTTCAAAGGCCATGCAACTGTAGAAGGTTGTAAGTAATATCTGTGGAAACAACTCGGTACTTACTCTTCCTCAGTAGAGCATCCTTCAAATACGAAAAAAAAGTAATCTTTAACTGTCTGAAACAGTTGAATATCTGTCACTTGTAAAATAACCAAAAAAGCTCAAGATTCTAGGCATTATTCCTTGATTGATTAACAAATACTGTTAAGAGAACTTAATCTTCAAGCCAAGGCATTTTCCTTAAGCTTTTTATTACTAAATCTTGAAAAATCTGCTAATCTGCAAGAAATAATCACAAAGACCTATCTTGACATTTAAATTCCCTTTTTAGAGCTGAAAGCACAGTTCAGTTTTTCAGTTACATTCATAACCATGAAATTTGCTTAATAAGTGCATAATCTTACAAGCAACTAAACCCATGAGCTGTACTTCTTACTCCACAGCAACATCAATTAATTGAAACAGTTGTCTCCGAGTAAAGACTTGCAAATCAGAGGTAATAACTTATTAGATTCACCACAGACAATGTGATACATGGGAAAATTCTTCCTCTCAACCTTCCACCCTCCCTGTACACAAGCTTCCTATCCTTCCTCTCTTCTCAGCACCGGTGAGGCCACCAGTGGAGCACAGCGTGCAGCCTTAGGCTCCTCGGGACAACATGGACATAGACACCTTGGATGGAGAGTCCAGCAAAGGGCCACCACGATGCTGAAGGGGCTGGAGTATTTCTCCTATGTGGAACGGCTTAGAGAGCTGGGGCTGCTGAGCCTGGAGAACAGCAGGCTCAGTGAGGAGGTCATCAATGTGTATGAGTACCTGAAGAGCAGGGTGTGAAGAGATGGAGCCAGGCTCTTTTCAGCAGTGCCCACTGACATTACAAGAGTCAATGGCCACAAACCAAAACACTAAGTATACAAGCCGGCCAAAGGCCATCCTTTAAGACTAGAGCTGCTAGTTTTCAGTCAGAAACAAATTAAAACAAATTACAAGGAGAAATTAAAATTTTCACACCTGACCTCTTGGGGCAGAAGATTGTCTCATCAGCTCATACTTATCTAAGGCACCAATGGTCAGCATTCAAGAAATTTGGATCCTGTGATTTTACCCACTACATGCCCCCAAAATCGTGAGAGAGAAATACAACTTAACTAAGTAAATCACATAAGATATGTATCCCATGGAACATGGCAGATAATGTAACACACTGGATCATCTTGGACTACAAACAACAACATGCCTAACAGAAAATACTTTCTCTTCAACTTACCATCGGTAGAAGTTCAACAGTTTGGCTGGAACATTTCTATAAGTGTCAATAACATCTACAAAAACAATATCGTCATAGGTACGGCTTTCTTCCTTTAACAAACCATCTTCTTTTTCAAGATTTTTTACATGACTTGTAAATCTTTCTAGCCGAGTATGGAGGCTTTTTAAAAGAGCATCACCTTCTGAAAGAAACAGTAGCCATCATTAAATGAAGATGCACGCCTACATACTATTTCCCATGTTTCTCTTGGATCATACACGACATATTGACAAAATTAATCTGAAGAAGTGTTCAACTCAATGGGGTTATGAAAATCCTACAATTAATTGAAAATTTTCTACAAAATGTTACAAGCTGCAGCACAACAAAGAAATACATTTTTGCATAAGGTTTGATACAGGAAGTTCAAAGAATAAATATATTGTCTTCCTTTTCAGTAATAAAAGGATTCAACTTCTTAAGCTTCTTTAATATAAAGAGCTGTCAGGGTCTATTAGCAGTAAAGTAAAAAGGCCACTCTTTTATCAGTCAATCCTAACCTTATACATCTAGCATGAAAAAATAACACCCAAAACAAACAAAAAATTCCTGTGCTAAATACAAGCAAATTAGCATTGCTTTGATGTAGCATAGGCAGCCCCTGACTGACTTCAGGTAAATCACATCACCGAGTTCCTCACATCACATAACTGAGTTCAGGTAAAAGCTAAAAAATATTGCATGAACACTGAACTTCTTGGTAAGAAGATTTGGTAAGAACTTTTTGACAAACAGGATGGAAGTGATTTAGCACACCTCAATTTAGGCTTCCACCCAGATGAAAAGGCAGCAGGACTGTCCTATTACATCTTAGCTATAAAAATACACGAATAACGCTCAGCAAGTCAGTGCTTCTGTTGGCTGTGATGGATCAGTAAGAATACAAAGAATCTATTGCTTTGTGACTAAAATCTTAGATGTTGGAAAGTGGTCCTATAGAATGTCTGAACATTTTGCTGAAATAGGTGTAAAACAGCAACAACAGGGGAGGGAAAGTAAGCCATGTTAGGAAGTCACTGTTTGTCAGTAGATAAACATCATGACACAGTACTTCTATCACTATCAAAAAAATGCACAAATAAACAGCGAAAGATTTCGTTGCACAACATTTTGTAATTTCAGTTTGGGCAACAAAACACAAGGACAGAGACAAAAGTCTAGATCACAGAATCACAGAATGTTCAGAGTTGGA
>NW_009725434.1:0-14503 GCF_000703405.1 Apaloderma vittatum
ATCTTCGTTCACGAAGCCTAGCCATGATGAACAAGAATAGGAGTTAGGACCACTGTGTTCAGCAACAGAGATAGCTCAGCAATTCCTGGAAATGTCAGCTTTTGAACACCTTCTCATTATTCACATAGACATAGCCAAACTGATAGATGTGCTCCTAAATACCACAGCAGAAGACCTGATTTGCACTTCAAAAGCTTGACAAAAGTCTAGCTAAGTAGCCCAGTGGCCACTGCATACTAGGCACTCTGCTACCTTGCTATCAGAAAAAAAATCTCGACTTAGAGGGATTCCAGCTTGCAAATTCTTAGGGAGTCTCAGAAACAAACTAGACCTTTTAGAGTTACTGAGTGAGCTTCTGGGAGAGTTTACATTTGGATGAGTGCAGTTACATGCTTCAGACAAAATAAACATCTTGTAGGGACAGTGGATGACACCCAGTGAGTTCTTGTCACATAGGTACAATGTGTATCTACAGGTGGATGGGACAGCTGGTTACAGAACTACAGTCACTGGAGACTCACTGCTTGGAAGTCCAAGGATGGTTGTGACCTTGCTGTCTCAGCAAGGCCACAAAATCAGCCACCAAGCAATAGCAGAACTTAAACCACTGACCTTCCTGTCCTGAAGAGCCTGTGACACATTTGCCGGCAGAGGCAAGCTGAGGATACTGTTGCTAACATGTGAGAACATCTGCTGTTGAAGTGCTGTCTGTGCCCGCAGGCTTTGGAGGCCTCTAAGGTGGCCTGTAGATCAGCTCTCACCCACCACCATTCCAAGAAATCAGGGAAAATATGTGCTCTTTGGTGCAAGAAATTGTTCAGCTTCTAATTCACTGGATGACTCTGTTATAAAGTAATTCTCATTACTATAGCTGTCATAGCACAGTATTTGACAGTTTCAGGCCAACATATAGAAAGTCAAGCTTTGCATTTGCTTCCTCCTTCTCCAGGCTGGAAGGAGCACTGTTAAGATCCTGGGTCTCCTCACTGGCTTCAGGAAGAGAGCCCTGGATAGACATCTTCAAGCTACAGGGCTTCTCTGCTAGTCTTGGAGCACTTAACACTCCTGAGAGAAAGATGCAGCCAAGAATGGCTGATGTGCTTTTGAGCCTCTGAAACCCTGAAATTCAGCACCACTGTATTCCTCAGGCAGTATGACAAATTTCTCAGCATCTCAGTTTCTGATGAATAATACCTTGCTCAGGGAGTGTTACAAACGAGCTTGATGGCAAAGCTTTAACTCCTGAGACAGAATTGCATAGCATGCCCTTTGTTCTGCTCCCCCTCAGAGCTCTTTCCATTTCCTCAAATCTGAAATGTGTGGTGCATGCATGTGGGAAGGTAGTGGGAAACAAACTCAGCCCTTTTAGATCTTCAGCCAGCGTTCCACATCCTAGAACTATGTTGACATTGATGATGCAATCCTGGTGAAATATTAAAGCAGAAGGGGCAAGTGTGTGGTTCTCCTGCTGCTGAGAACCTGCTGCAGTCGTCCAGGGACCAAGCTGAGAATTGTTCTGCTGCTGAGCCAGTAATGTGTCAGTCAAATGAATTTGTAAGGCAGCAAGTGAAGTTTACTAATCAAAAGTCCTAGAACGGCAATTTTAACTAGTTATGAGAGGCACAGAAATATTCAGACAGGCAGCCAAATGAAGGAAAGAGCTGAGGGCAGAATTACCGTGAAGACAGTCTTGTTACCTGGACTTCTAATCTACTGCTTAGACTTCAGAAATCACAATTTCTTGTTTGTATTTGGTAAAGCTGTTAACAGGCCATACAAGTCCTTTTTGAAGGAAGCTGACAATTGGAAATGAAAGTAATAAGGATTAAAGTATAAGAGTTCTTTTCTGTTATTTCATCAGTGTGACCCAGACTGTGTGATTTAGTACCATGACAACTGCGCTGCTGATTATAAAACAGACACAAGATAGTTGTGGTCTGCCAGTTCTTACTTGGAGTTTTATTACTTTGATCTTTATTTCATAATCATTAGCCATCAGTTAAATATTGTGTATTTTAGTTGAATATGGCAAGATAGTGTGTGCATATGTTAAGATGTCAGAATTACAGGGCTTTTTTTTAATTATTAGAATGGTTCGTGTATCACTAGGATGGTATTATTTTGTTTTCTAGAGCTTTTCCAAGGGCATGATTTTAAAACTGGATGCTGAATTGCAGATTCCTGAATTTATACTGTAGCATTCATTTAAGTGGCTTTATTTCCTATAGTTCTGGATTACTCTGTAGGTGCAGGTATCTGAGTATTCTCATGTACATTCAGCAGATTACTGTCTGTTTCTGTGGAGGATCTGACTCACTTCACCCTCAGCTGTGGAGCCTTTAGCATGCAACGGTAGAGCACAAGACAAGAACCTCCCGAGAGCTACTCAGGATAAGAATTGCTCTTTGGAGATTCTCTCTCTTTGCAACATATAGAGGGCCCAGGATCTGTCACTTGTGCTTCTTCAGTGACTTTCTGTTTGGGATGAATCATTTGTGTCTAGGGTTATTTCAATGAAATGAGAGACACATGGCCACCTTTGACCCTAGTCTGAGTCCCCTCAATGCTCCTTGCTAGCCCCTTCTCAGCTGTGGCCCTGTGACTGCTCCTCTGCAAGCTGTGATCCAGCCTGTCCAATTGGGGAAGCAAGAGGCATTCACTTTTCATCTCTTCACAGCCGTACAGGTCAAATACCGCCCTGTTCAACATCTTTGTCAGCAACATGGGCAACAGCATCAAGTGCACCCTCAGCACGTTTGCCAACGACACCAAGCGTTGTGGTGCTGTGGACTCACTCGAGGGAAGAGATGCCATCCAGAGGGACCTTGAAGGGCTTGAGAAATGGGCCAGTGCAAACTGCAGGAGCTTCAACAAGTCAAAATGCAAGGTCCTGCACCTGGGTTGGGCCAATCATAGGCACAAATACAAAGTGGGCACAGAGTGGGTTGAGAGTAGCCCTGAAGGGAACGATTTGGGGGTGTTGATAGATGAGAAGCTCAACATGAGCCGGCAGTGTGCTCATGCAGCCCAGAAGGCCAACCACATCCTGGGATGGATCAAGAGAAGCGTGGTCAGCAGGTCAAGAGAGGTGATTCTCTCCCTTTACTCTGCCCTTGTGAGACCCCACCTCGAATACTGTGTCCAGTTCTGGTGCCCCCACCATAAGAGGGTCATAGATCTGTTGGAGCGTGTTCAGAGGAGGGCCACAAGGATGATCCAGGGGCTGGAGCACCTCTGCTATGAGGACAGGCTGCGGGAGCTGAGACTGTTCAGTGTGGAAAAGAGAAGACTTCGGGGGGACCTAAGAGCTGCCTTCCAATACCTGAAGGGAACCTACAGGAAGGCTGGGGAGGGACTTTTTACAAGAGTGTCCACTGATAGGAAAAGGGAAAATGGGTTTAAGTTGAAGGAGAATAGATTTAGATTGGATCTTAGGAAGAAATTCTTCAGTACAAAGGTGGTGAGAGTCTGGAATAAATTGCCCAGAGATGTTGTGGCTGCCCCCTCCCTGGGGGGGGTCAAGGCCCCCTCCCTGGAGGTGTTCAAGGCCAAGTTGGACAGAGCCTTGAGTAGACTAATTTAGTTGAGAAATGTCCCTGCCCATGACAGGGAGGTTGGATTAGATGATCTCTAAGATCCCTTCCAACTTCAGCCATTCTATGATGATTCATTTTTATCTCTTTGCTGTGCAAAAGGTGTTTTCTCTTGGATGCAAGCAATTTTTCTGCTGCTGAATGGATGTGTTGAGGCATTTTTCTTTTCCTGCCACTGAGCATGCACTGAACATCCAGAAGTCATCACAGAAAATTGGGAGACTTGTATGTGTGTGTACACATAGCAAATGCATCACCCAATTGTCTTCAGTAATGTGCAGGGTAAGTTAAAATACCTCCCACACAATATTTGGCTTCTGAAGTTTGGTTCCAAGCTGGCCATTACCATGGTAATGATTTAATCCGTTGTTAACAATCACTGTATTCCCTACCAAGTGATGAGTATGTAATGACTTGCAATGACTCCCTTGCCACCTCCTCTGTTGCTGTCATCAGAAGTGATTACTTTGGGTGATTTCTATGCACTGCCGCCAGGGTATCACATCTAGTGCAGGGATGCTATCCCCAAGCAGGAATAAGCAAAATGAAAACCTCAGCAGCTGCCATTTATGCTATAAGTCCAGCTTCCAAATAAAGTTGGTGCTAGGTTACTTCCCGGACCTAAAGTCTTAGAAAGTGAGGTCTGGCTTTCAAAGAGATTTCGTTCTGTTCATACTGATGGCTTTGTCTCAATCTGTGCAATGCTTAAAAAGTGCAGATCTCTAAAACACTCCCTGGTACAGACAGCCATACTGTCCTCAACTCCACTGACATGGCAGCCCTCCTAGATGTGCATGGGCCTGATCACCTTCCTTGTTGAGAGACATGGAACTTAATCCTCAAGTTCTTTTCCTGATGGGTGGAAATAGGGCAATCAGGAACATACAGTGACTAAGGATATTTGTCCTGGCACACTTAGTCTGGAGACACAGTGAATAGTTTTGTGATCAATAGAACTTTTCCAGTAAGGGCTACTTCATAATTATACCAGCAAGAAGTCATAGCATCAGGTAGAAGCAACACTCCGGGATCAGAAATCCCCAAGGCTTTGTGTCTTTTCTTTGAATGATAAAATGAGATTTAGTCCTGAAGTGTTCCCAGTGCTATTTTTAGGGGCATTGTCACTAAAGAAGAGTTCTCAGGCTCATTACCTGAGCACAGTCCATGTTGTTTTGCTTCGGTTACACAGGTTAACATCAGCAACTACCTGCAACATCTTGAGATATTTGATACAGTTTTCTTCCCATCAGTTGTAGGTGAGACAGAGAGAACTAGCATGGGGAATGGTGGCATCCAAATCACATTCTCATAACTGGGTGGAGTGGGCATACTAAGAGCATACTCAGCTACTAAGAGAAGGGTTCGCTTGCTTTTCTTGTAGTGTTCCCTGAGGCGGTTCACCTCCAGACCTTGTGGAGAAGTGCAAAGGCAGGAGCTTGGCAGAGAGAGACAACAGGATAAAGACAGCATGGAGTGACAAACAATGCTTTTGCAAGGACAGCCATTTGGGACACACAAGGATGTATTCCTTAAACCACTCTGGTTTTGGTCCTGTCAACTCTAGAGTGATTCTTATGGTACTTTATTTCTTCAGAAATCTTTTACCTTCCTCTGCCACCCAAGAAAGGCCAGTGGGAATGCCTGAGGAGGGCACTGGCTTCTCAGAGCAACTTATTCCCCTTCCAACAGCCTGCCATGGAAGACAAGCATCTTCCTTTCCTCAGTAGTAGTACTATGCAGGGGGATGTGGCTTGGGCTTGTGCTGAGGTGACAAGGCCCTACCCAACAAAGATGTTCAGAAGAGGCCAATAGCCTGAGCACTCAATCCCTCTGCATGCAATGGCAAGACAGGGAAGTTGTCAGAGGAGAACTGAGCCTGTCCTAAAGTCTGACTGGCTCACCATTCAGTACCTATAGGCAGGTGGAAGGAATCTGACCTTCATATTACCACCAGGCCTGGGAACAGAGGGATACGAAACACACCCAAAGTGTCTTTGCTGCATTCCTCCCTCCTTTACTCACTCCTAGCTTTCCCTCTCTTATTTAATGCTTGTTGATAGTATATAGCTTTACACACTAATATCATGTAAGGAATGCCACACCAGATATCTGCCCTGCCCTCTCTCCGAGAGTGGCAGACAGGTGGAGAAGGGTAAGAGCAAGGCAACTAGGCATGATACTTCCATCTTATACAACCTCCTCATGTTTTCAGTTCAGGCGTTTCCCACATCTGATCTGGTTTCCACGAATTTAGTGATACTTGTTGGATGACTAAGATCTGGACACCCCATGAACTCATGGAAATTTAACAATCCACAAGAGCAAACATTTCTCCAAGTTCTATGCATCTCACATGAAGACCCACATCTTTTGGATTACAGTGCCCAGTAGTTTTGACTTGTTAACTCAGTTTCTTGTATTGGAAGACATACTGAACAGCCCGTCCTTTCCTAACCCCTGCAAGATAATTACTCTTCGGTAGACATTTGTGGTATCTTCTCTCAGTTGTCCTTTCTTTCAGACTAACCAGACATAGCCTACTCAGTGCCCACCAGACCTCACCAGCTCCAGATATCAGTTCAACCATGTTGCCCTCCAATCCCTTCCCCCTTATACTATTTCTATTCTGAGACAAGAAGACTGGTAACACTTGTTTTATGTAAGATCTGCACAAACGAATTTATACAGTGGCATGGTGATATCATCTAATAATTGCTAGCATCTGATTTGCTTTATTGACTGTTACTGAGCAGTGGGGTGACATTTTTGTACAGCAGGCTCTCACAGCCCCAAGGCTGTGTCATTTATGCCCCCCGCCTCCCAAAGGCCCATCCACCTTCAGTGGTAATGGTCAGGGTAGATATATTTATTCTAATTTAAGAAACTATAAATGTGTCTGCCAGAGATCTGCATGGGGAAGAGTCAGAAAACTCAGGGAACAGTTGCCCACAAAGAGAGAACAAGACCTTTACAACAATGTTCGGATGCAGAAAGATGGTGGCTTGCGACCTGACACAGCCTGCTGAGCAGCTAGGCCAGTACAACACATAAACAATTTAATCCAGCACCTCTTTTACTGAAAATGAATAACAAAATCTTAATAAATCAACAATTACTTATTGCTGTATTTGGGATAATAAATTCTTTAGTTTATCAGTAGCTTGTGGCTTCCATAGCATGTTCTTTGAACAACTTGCCTTTCAGTTACATCCCCTTTCTCTCCTGAACAATAAATAAGCATTCATTTTTCTTTTAAAGGAAAAGAGGGGAAAAAGAGGATATATTACAATTTTTTCAAAGCAAAAAGAAAAATGCAACATATTTTTGACATATATCTTAAAATAATATGAGGATAACTTTCTCCGTGTGTTAGATGCCTATGCATAAATAATAAAGGATGTTATGTTATTTACAGTGTTACACAATAAACTAAGAGTCTCATTTAACACATAATCCATAAAGACAGTAAATGATGAAAACATCCAAATATGTACAAGATGTATTTACAATAGAATAGAGAATTACAAGTGATGGTAATTGGCCATGTTCTTTGTCTGCCCTTCCCTGCAGCATTTCATCGGTGCTTTTTTTGTTTCTTACTAGAAGTAAGTCCCAGCTGATGTTAAGCAGCCACACTGCAGGGCCAAGAAGTATTCAACAGGATGAGAAGTGTGTCCTTTGAGGAGACACAAGTTTGCTATCCGGGATGCTCAAGAAAATGCTTGCAATGTATATGAGAGAAGCAGGGAGATGCAGTGTTGTTTTGGAGGGTTGGAAAGAGAGGGAGCTTTCCGGTTTCCCCGATAAAGGCAGTGATTGATCTTAAACCTGGAGGTGTTGGGGTGGCTCAAGTGAGGAAGGGAATAGCTGGGCGAAGAGGAGGAATTAGTTTTTTCTCTGTTACATGAGAATCTCTGTGAAGCTGTAATGATTTCCACCAGCTGAACAGGCAGGTTGTACCAGCTTGTGTACAACATATTCCAGCTATGCATTCCTGAAGGAAGCCATTTATCCTGGAATAATTCCTGCATATAAACACATACACAAGGAAAACTCATGGCTCAAGTTAAATGATATGGAAATAAACCAGGACAATCTGAACAACTCTGCCACCACTGGAATATTCTCCCTCTCTTCAATCTGTTTCTCCTTGCCATGGCTTTCAGGCAAAAGTTGGCAAGGGTTACACAGTGATGGCTCAAGTGTGTTGGGACTGCCTAGCTCAGAGGTCTGGGTAATGAAGCAAATATCCCCAACAGGGGAGCTGGCCTTTCCCGTAGGCACTTGCTGGCTCTGCTCCATGCTGCTGCAGTCTCCAGCTTCTTGGCCAGCAGGAGCTGGCTGCAGCCTGCCAGCAGAACCCATGGCCATGTAGACTTGCTAACTTCGGGGTGTAGACTTGACTGATATGTAGCACCCTCATGGTGTGCTAAAAGCAAGTCTGGAACTGAGGGGCCGCGTCCTGCTCCCACTTCTCTGAGTGCCAAGCCAGGGCAATTCCCGTAACTCGCCGTTGCATGAATTGTGCTGTAAGACTGGGTTCTCCTCAAAGACCTAAGGGCTTAGGCAGCCATATCCCCAATTGTATTTTCTTGTTCTTAGGTCCATAAGAAGTGCCCAGTCTAATTTCATGCTTACCCTATAACACATGAGTATATGTACCAGAGGGAAGAGGAGCAGGGACTGCATACTGCTTTGACTTAGAGGTACTGCAGCAGAAGAGGTGTGACATTTTCTCCTAGACCTACACTGAATAAATCCCAAATGTACAGCTCCCAAGCATGCAATTGCTCCTTTGTTTTATACTGGCCCTCTATAATAACAGTGTTAGTAGTGATATAATTTACTGCACCTCAAGGCAAGTTCCCTTTCCATCCTGATTAATCTGTCTGGGCTATCACAGACACTTCAGTGAGAGCTGGCCTTGTGGGTGATCTATACTGGAGGAGATTACAGAAGAACTGTGTTATAATGTCTATTCTGCCACTAAGATGTGTGATTCTGGGACAAATCTCTTGTTCCTCTGCCATCCTTTTCCTGTCTTGTCTGACCTGTAAGATCTTTGTAGAATCAGAGACTTTAATATAAGGACAGATTTTCAAGTACTTCTGGAAACTCAACGCAAATTCTTTGGAAACTGGTGGTCTGCACCAGGAAAGCGCACCTCGCCCTCTGTACTACTGAGCTGCAGAGTTACTGGGGAGGTAGATGTTCTGCTGCATGGGATTGCAGATAAACAGGCATGACTAAAGGGATGAAAATGAGTCAATGGTATCTAGAATTTGTAGAGAGCTTTTGTTTTGGTCTGCAAAGGCAAAGTGTGTTCAAGCACATGCCAGCGAGGTTAAAAATGGCAAAGTGGACTTAAGTCAGACAGTATGTATTTGACAAACTTTGCCATCTCCCACAAACTTAGCGAATAAGCAGTGCTATTTCAGCCACCATGTATCCCAAGCTGTCCTAGTTTCCTAGCTTTTTGCTTCTACCACCAACATCCTAGCAGATAACTTTGTCACCATCTTTCTCCTATACTGAAGTTTTGGGTTTTTTAATTTTTCTGCTGAATCTGGTGGTCAAGTAGACTCACCTGTGTTCATACCAGTGTGATGTTGTTGATTTATACAGTGAGCAACTCACTGATTTTTGTCATCCTGGTAAACAGCTTCATTTATTAGACTTTGCTTTTAGGTCTCAAATCAATAGGACACCTTGCTCAGCAAAACTCTTAAGCACATGCTTAACTTTATGCATTCTCTGGATGCGCCAATGGGAGTCTACCACATGCTGAAGATAGCTTTGCTGGGATTAGCATAAGCGTATGCTTGAACAATTTACTGAGTCAGGACTTCAGTTCCTCAGGTTTACATCTCACAGAATTTCCTTGACTTTTTTCTCTTCATTGAACTGGGACCAGTATGTGGCCCCAAGGATGAGTGTAGTTTGGCTGAAATTCTTTTTCTCTTGACATTGCTCTTATTTAGATCCAGTAATACCTGTAAAACATATGTTCTAATTTTCAGAATCCCCGGAGCCTAGGAAAAACATTTGTATTCCACATCAATCTTGAGTCTACGCTGCGTCAACTGAACACATCACAAGAATCAAAAGAGGCAGAGTGACCCTGACTAAACTGATGGGAATTCAGTGCAAAAGAGGCCATTTGCTTCTGTCTGAATGGATACAACCACTCCAGCACTGACAGCATCCTTGTTCATTACTGGTCAAAGACTTCAAGGCCATATACAGCTATATAAACACCAGTATCAAATAGCCATACACACTATAGCTGTAGCCCACATGGTGTGCTTGCCTTCATAAATGGGCTTTGCATCAGCCTAGCCTCTCCCACCCTAAATAACGGAATCAATAACAAGTTGAAATGAACTCCATGGTTCTGCTATGTCCTTCCTACTTGCCTGTTTAACCATTCAGCAAATCATTTCTTCCCTGAAAGTCACTTCTGTGTCCAAGAGTAACCCTTACTCCAACAGCAACTCTAACAAGGTATTGCTAGAAGCTTGCCAGGGTTCTTTCTTTCTGAGGAGAAGAAAGGAGAGAAAACTGAGGGGAAACAAAAGGATAAATCATCTATTAGAAATCAACATTAAAAAACAGAGGTGGAAACTGATTGCACTTTTATTAGTGGCATTTGTTTTCCAGCTAGATCTCTTCCTTGCTTGGTTACAGATATCTGCTATTATATTTGCCCCATTAACTTAAACTAATATATAAATATTTTTTCTTTTTTTTTTTCTTTTTTTTTTCTTTTTTTTAATAGAGTATTGGGTTCAAAGCCTCAGCTAACCTAAACCCATTTTCTAAGGGATAACTAGAACAATTAATATCTGGAAAATAATGAAATGGCAGCTCCTAGTGATTACAAGCTGGCCTCTGATTAATAATATATTTGGCTTAAAATCACAGTATTACCTTCTTTCTATAAGTATCATTATTTAATGTAGGTTGGATTTTTTTTTCTTTTTTTTTTTTTTTTTTTGCTATCCTGCTGTAATTAATAGTAGCATGCTGTTGGATCTACTATTATTCCAGTGCTCAAAGAAGCAAACCTTTTGGCTGGCAGAGAGCAGACAAAACTCATTTCATATACAGAAAGCAAATAAAACTTCTTATAGAAGATTTTTTTTGTGATTTTTTCAGCTTTTTTTTTTTTTTTTCTTTCTCTGTGTGTATATGTGTGTGTGTTTTTCTGGTGGGGTGGGTAGGGTGGGAGTGCCATTATAGGGCTTTTTGATCTGGGAATTCTACAACAAGCGACCAGAGGGACTTCTGCAATTCTTGCAAATCATATGTCCAGTCAGTATAATGCAGTGCACAAAAAAGCCAGGACAACTGAGGGCTAAAAGGTTTTGCAAAATACTACGGGACAGCCATCATTGTAACTGTACAAAACTTGCTTTCAACGTAACATAACATAAAGGCACCATTGATATCTTTCCCCATTTTTGAAATACTGTAAAAAATTGCTACATATGGCACATAACACATTTGTACATACGTATATTTAATTTATAAAAGTTTTTTTTCCTCTCCTGTTTTCTATCAGCGGAATTGCTAAAATAAAATAAATTGTTTAATTTAAAGGTGGAATACTTCATTATATAAAATAAAGTTTTACATGTGAATCTATGTGGTTTATGTTTTATACAGCAATAGGGTCTTGGTTAGCTATCACGCTGGACAACCTTCCTTGCAACTCTTCTGGTGTGGAGAAGCGATTTGCCGGGTTAGTCCTGGTTTCAGCAAGCCGGTAGGCAGAGGCCGTCTCCAGACTGGTTGCCATGGGGTTCGGTATGCTCAGGAATGGAGTATCCTCGCCTATTCTTTCATCTTCAGTTTCGGTCTCAGAGCTGCTGCTCTCAGAGCTCGTGTCAGAGTCCACTTCTGCCCTGCTGGAAATGTGGCCATTTGGCTTTGTTCTTTTGACCCTCCGGCTGTTGGTGAGTTTCTTTGGAGGTTCCTGTGCTGGTTCATACTCCTGCGTGGTCTCATACTCCTCATCCTCCACTATCCGCAGAGGACTTGGTGGCAGGCTGTTGCTCTCGTGGGCGGCATCATGGTGGAAGGAGTTGAACTGCTGAAGGTGGTGGTCATACTTCTCACGTAGCCGCGGAGGGGTCACCAGGAGTAGTGGTCGCTCCTCTTCAATGAAGGGACTCACTGCCACTGAAGGGATGGAGACGGTCAAGCTGGAAGTTGGCGGTGACATTTTGGAGGGGTGGGACTTGGGAGAAGTTGGAGTGTGGAAATCAACAGGTGACATGCGAGCTGGTGTGGTCATAGCTGAGACATACCTGAAGAAAAGAGATGGGGATAGGTTGCGGACACAGGAGCAGTGGCGATAGGAACACAGCTGTTCATGTGGGCTGAAAGGGAAAATGCAGAGCTCCCTCAAGATCCTCAGCATGCTCACACAGGCCTACCAGGGAAACTTTCTGTTCCTGTAAGTTTTACAAAACTGCTGACTTCTGTGACTCTGGGCAAAAATGTCTGAGAGCAAGAGCAGCCTAGCAAAGCCCTCACGTCTCTTTGCCTCAGAATAACCATGGAGACGCTGTAAATTATTTGCCAGAATAACTTTCTGGAATGAATCCAAGAATGGGATTCAGAAACTGGGGGGCTGCCAGAAACAAAATGAATTGGAAGTATTTTCTCAAAAGGAAAACGGCTGCTGCACTTCTGGCAGGATTTGACCAGAACCTGGGGTGCATGTAAACAGACAGGAGCAGAGAAAGGAGGGGAACTGAGGGACTGTCCTCTTGGGGCTTCACCCTTTTCTGGCAACTAGACTGTCTCAGGCTAAGGAGGAAAGCAAAGTTTGGACAAAATCTAGAGCCATACTCTGCTAATTTTAATCAGAGGGGCATTTTCAGCACCATCCCAGCAGCTTTATGTTGCTCCACTCCTCAGGCGCCAGTTAGGCCTACCTATCTGGTAGGCCTATCTGCAAAGAAACATGGAGCATTATTTATCCTTGTGTGGGTACAAATGATGACAGAAAGGACTGACTGGCCTAGCGCTCATGATTGCTCTGCAAAATTTGCCTCTACACCTTCTTTCTGCGGGATACATAGTGATCAAAGGTTATTTCTGAAAATGAAGCTCAGATGCCAGTACAGACCTTGTCCCAAAGGAAGAGGACAAGAAGTGTGAGACTCTCAGCTGGTTTGAATCAGTGGAGCTCCATGAAATGCTGTGAGGTCATGCAGATTCATGCCAAGTGAGGATTGCCTGAAACCTCTTCATCAAAGGCACCATGCCCAACATGACGTTTTGCATGCTTTGGCTTTGCTTTTGTTCTTAGCCTAAGTTCACCTGCATGATTTTTGTCTGTGTCCAAATTTAAAATCTTTCTAAGCTCTCTTACATAGGCCCATTGAGATAAGTTATATGGCTATGACTGATGAAGTTACTCAGTTTTCAATAGTGATTTATTTACCTGAGTCTGAAAATTACCAAAAAAATTCTGAATCTTATCCAATCTACGATTCAGTTGCACATACTACACTTGATTAAAACAGAGATATTGGATAAACGAGAAACGGGGACAGATCCAGAACTCATGTAGTAAATTAGTTTTCAGTAGAGGCACGCTGATTTACATCAACTACAGAAGAAAGAAAGAAAAACAAAACTGGAGCTATGTATGGTAATTAATCAAATTGATTGCTAATGAGAGCAGAGAGCAGTTAATGCATTGGTGCATTGGATGAATTAAGTCATCTTTATTTTTCTTTCCATAAATGAGCTTTTTATCCCTTTCATGTACTTAAATAGGCATTTTCTGAAGAACTGAAGCCTTTCTACTTCCCCAGGTGGTACAGTGTTGGACACACATATTCTTGACAGACGGGATTTTAGCTAAACTAGTTTAGTTAATGCACTGTTAGATATGTTCAACATACTGTGCATGCTTCCATCACTGATGAGTTACTCAAACTGGGGTGTTGTGCATTCACACATTTCTGATATATTCCTCCATTCCACAATGGGGCAGCGCTAGGAAGCTGCTGTCCATGAGCTGAGGTTACAGGAGCTGAACACACGCAGCTCAAGCCCATCCTGAAAGGAAAGTTAAAAGGCCTTTGTATTTATAGACTTATCCACCTTTGTGGCCAACCAGAGCCATGCTGGCTCAGTGAAAGGGGTCACCCATAGCCAGCCAACATGCATTAATTAGCTACATGCTGCCAATTTCATCACATAATCCAGTCCTGCAGAGACGGTCTTTTTTTTTTTTTCTTCTCTCCTGTAACATGGCTAAGGACTTTCTAAAATATAGGCGCTTGAGTCCTCTGCTTGTGTAAACAGATGTCAAGGCATGAGATCCAACAACGCCATGGAGTAATCCAGAAAAACCCCTCGTAACGTCTATTCTATTTAATTTCAAAATTGTGAAGTAGCTGGGGGACTGGAGAGGGGAGGGAGCACATCCTTGATCTACCAGCTCACAGCACAGCAACACTGGATGGCTACAGGAAGTAACTGGTCAGCTCATACATTTCTTCATGTTTCATAGTCATTTTTAGTTGCAAATAACTCTCATTTTACCCCCTATATAGACACACATACACGCGATCCAAGTCAGAAAGAATCTGTTGCTAAAAATAGATGAGGCCTAATATAATGCCCAAAGACCTATCTTCCGCATTGCAAATTCACAGTTTCAGGCACAGGCTACGCTATCAATGCCTGGTGATTTATCACAGAAATGTTGCTAGTTTTCACCTGTAGCATAATCTTCAAGAAACACAATAACTGATGAAATGTCTTTTTTCTTCTCATTGATATAGGAAGGCTTATGCTCCTTTTCTAGTCTGTAAAATCTAAATAAGTCATATCAGAATGGTGATCCAGGTGTCCCAGAAGAAGCACAAATGACAGCAAGAATG
>NW_009725434.1:14534-41748 GCF_000703405.1 Apaloderma vittatum
AGGCATGGATATCCGGATTTACTAAGCTGTAATACTTATCGTCGCTGGGCATGTGGCCATGTGTCCTCTATGGTTCCCAGGCAGGGGACAATGCAATGTCTACTGCTATAGGTCCTGATCCAGCAAAGCACTTATACACACTCCGAGCTCTACTCGCATGAGTAATCTCACTAATTTCAACAGGGCTACTTGCATGATTAAAAGATAATCTTGTTGAAGTGTTCTGCTGGATTGGGGCCATGGCTATTTATGTCATGTGAGCCACGTATCTTGAAATTAAATGCCATGGTAAATAACAGATAACTTTGTTGCAAGCAGAGGGACAGGTCACTGTCCTTAGCAGTCCTACAGGCCTTATTCAGAAAGCCCTCAGCCATTGGTGCTTTATCCCGCTTACAATCAGTTGTCCGTGTAACAGATGGAGTACCACAGAAATGTCTTTTCCTGTACTTGCACATTCATTTTTTCTGGAAATCACAGTTTGTCTCCTACACAACTCAGTCTCCTTGGAGATTGCCTGGCTGCATTTTTGACATCATGGACATCTCACAAGATCTAGTTCCTTGTGATTTCACAATGCTCAGAGATTGGTCCAGCAACCCTTTGTTTTCCTTTTTTTCTGCCTCTGACTGCAGGGTGCAAAGCTCTCTTCAAATATCTTGTTTCTTCTCAGTCTTTCTTCTGCTACTCTGGGGCCACCCCGATGCTCTTGAGATAAAATCCTAGCCTAAAGCTCAGAAAACTTTTATAGTAAAAGTTTACTTTTATAATAAAAGATTTCTTTCAACGGATGCACTTCAAGGCAGACCTTAGGTACTGATGAACCAGCCTTCCTGATTTAATACTGAGCTGAGTTCTTCTGGCTTGCACTTTGTGTTCCTTATTTTTATTTAATACTGAGCTGGGTTCTTCTGGCTTGCCCTTTGTGTTCCTTACTTTTATTTAATACAGTGTCAAGGGCAACTTCTGAAGGAGATAATGGGTTTAGGAGCTGGAATCCCCCGAAAAGCAGGCTGCAGCAGAATTCCTATGCTGCTTAGGAGTTCGTGCCCTCCTCCTATGGACTAATACATTGCTATCTCCTCACCTTTTGTGTCTCACAAGACCCTTCCTGGTAATTAGGCAATGATCCGTTTTTTGCTTTACAATGGAAATTTCTTACAAATTACTTCAGTGGAGCTTATCCAAATGTGAACTGCTGGCTATTATGAATAAATTCAACAGATGAAAAATGGGAAGACTGGTAGACTTTAAACTACTACTAAGCTCTCTACCTTTACAAATAAGGAGATGCATACCCTACACAAATAGCTGCACTGTTGGACTTCCTCTTGGGCTCCCAAGCTTTGAAACCATGTGGTAACACCAAGCCTTGCCAGCTGAAGGTAATGAGTTGTTATGTCCTACCTTTCACTGTGAGGAGAGTCTCGGTAGGAGTCAGGGGTCTCTCTTGCATGCCGGAGGAAGCTGTTGCCTTCTCGAGGCCCGCCGATGCCATTGAGGCGTCCCCGGGGCCCTGCTGGGCTGGTGTGTCTGCTGTTCTCCATGGAGGAGCTGACGAGCACTGAGTGGCTTTCAGAGAGGATGCTTTCGGTGTGGCCATTACTCCAGCTGGAAAGCAGCAGCCCGGAAAGGAGAAAAAGGGAGGGGAGTGTGAGAGGGTGCTTTGATGGCAAATGCAGATGAGCAGAAGCTTAGCCCGGGGAAAGTATGGGCTCTGTTGCCACTTGGGATGTGCAGTGTAACCTTCAGGTTGGTAACTTGGGCAGCAGAGTTCTGTGACCTGCATAAATCCACATGCATCAAGATTCTGCATGCGTGGATAACAGGACAGGGAAGGAGGGCTTCCCATATTAACATTCACTGTAACAGTACTGGGATGCCATTCACTCAATAAAACTCTTTTTGAATTCCTGGAAAGATAATTAGTTAGATGACATGACATCACACATTGTTAGTCTTAAAATGAAAATGCTACAAAGGGACCATAGATTTTTCTGAGTCTTTTTTTTTTAATACATCTTTTCGGATCTGCAACAGCAATAGATCAGCTATTACAGGTCCTGTTTTCCTTCCCCCTCCAGTACCTGTGGCTGGGTGTCTGAGTGACTGTCACGGAGTGATGTGCTGTTGAAGTGTAGTGGCTTGTAGAAAATGAAGTCTCTGTTTCTCGCTCAATGACATGCTCACTGGAGATTACATTTTTTGAAATGTACTGCTGAAAAAAACCAAACAGATAAACCTCAGCTTTACAAACTGCAATTCACAGCACATTTGCATACATAATTTCCAATCTCTCCCTCCTCCCTACTAAGTCACAGTTTTTTCACATGTGCCAAAGCACAGTCTTTGTCACCTAAACACAGGAAGAAATCACATGGAGACTCTTGAGTACATTCACGTGCACCTCTGCGTACATAACCCATCTAAGCTCAAAGTAGGAAGAAACAAATGAGGATATTAGCAAAGGTCTGCATCCCAATCAGGGTATAAAAACCATATATTTAATAATTCCCATTTAACATGGGAATTAGAAGTCCTCATGGATAAAGACCTGGAAAGGCAATCCCACCTTTTTCTACCAAATATCAAAAATACTGCGGTAGTTAGCAGTAGCAATTGTTCATTGCAGGATAAGAAAATGGGCAGGAAAGGGTTATTTTCAGTGTCTGTGGATGCAGAACCAGGGCAGACCTATTCATTACAAGATAATCTGCAGGATGGGCCAAAGCCTCCTGAGATGGGGCTGGAGGTGTGTGAAGTGTCCAGCCTCCTGCACAGCTTTCACTGCCCCCAGTGCTGTTGCTTCTAGGACTCTCCATCCTCCTCAGTGGGGAATTCTGGATTCCTCTCTCTTAATAATCTGACCATGAATATGGGTCTTTTGAGGGGAGATATTGGAAGCTGAGGTTTTCTGAAAAGGTGTCTTAACCAAGGTCAGTGGGAGCAGGGAGCCAGGGCTCACTGCTGCAATGAGCTGTCATGAATATGTACAGTGATGGTGGAGCTGGAGAAAAAAAGCAAGAAGCTGAGATATCCTCCAGGCACCAGGATTCCCTGGGAAAGGAAGGAGGAAGCAGCTACAGGCCTTGTAAGTCATGGTCTCTAAGGCCAGGGGTGTTGGCCAAGGAGTTAGTTGAAGACTAACTCTCTGCTCAGTTCTGACAAATGGCTGGGCGATGCTGGTGGAGTATCTGCCTCAGTTCTGACTCTCTGGCCACTGCTAGTGTCCAGGTGAGACCTTCATTCAGACTTTAAACTCTGAGTTCATAATGTCACATTTCTGATCTGAGGGGGCTGTCCCTAGTCACCCCTCATCAGGCCAAGGGCAGCAGGAAGAGCCAGACATGTATTTTTGAAGAAACTGATCCCTACAGCACTTAGTGCTGCTGCAGAATCGTCAGTACTTTCATATGAGGCATTTTTCTTGCTTTTGGTGTCCTAGATCCAGAGGCACAGCTGCAGCACTGCAGCATGCCCCAGTAAGCTGGCTGCCTGCAGAAACGTATCTCATTTTACTGCACAATTTTTGCAAAGTTCCTAATTGTTTCTGGGTGGAGAAAGGCAAAAGAATTCAGTCACCAGACAGCAGCAGGCAGAAGTTTAAAAGCTATGGGGTGAGCTTTGCTGTGGTACTGTCAACCTAGCTGAAACACTGGCAGTAAAACCTACATTCACCAGCTGGACGTTATCTGGCGGTGGGTTGGGGTGGTGCGGCCCATTGGCCATGTTCATCACATTGTTCCTTTCTGAGCGGAGGCTTTGCCGAAGGCGGTCATGCAATTTCTTCCTCTGCTTCCTGTGCACAAAACACGGAAATGATTTTAGTAGACAAAGAGAAAGCAGCTGCACCTTTCAGCATGTTGATGATGATGATCATAACATTGCTTTTTTTTTGCCAGCAGTTCCCCACTGCTGCAAGATCTCACAGTAACTCTTAAGACCGCAGGTCTAATTGCAGCTGGAGCTGTGGGGACCTGCAGAGGGGGAAGGATGTGTGGGAATGCTTCCAGGAGTCAGCAGGCCACAGAGGGATGGGATAAAGTGTGAGGAAGAGGCAAGCCATTTCTAAGCCACGCTCCCTCTCAGGAGGAGCTCTTTACTACACTCAGAAGGGAGTGGGGAGAGATTTTAACCCAGCCATCTCGACACTCTCACTGCAGCCAGGGCCAGGTTTCTGACAGCCCACCGGGTTATGCTTCCTCATTCACCAAAGTGAGCTGAGGTGGCCTCACCTTCAGGCCATTGGAAAACATGATGTGTGCCATGATCTCTGTGATGCGAGATTCATCCCTTACCTCAGCAGTGCATTCCAAGCACATAAATGTGTTAAAGAGGTAAAGAGTGCAAAAGAAGCGCCAGAAATCTGAAGGGGGGCTGCATGAGGTATCCCCGAGTCTGCAGTCATTTTGGCAGCTCTGGAAGGTTTCATCACAGCAACACAGAATCATAGAATGTGTTGGGCTACATCAGATTAACTAGAAAGCTATTGATTGCCAGATGGATACTAGGTTTGCTAACGTATTCAGTAGAACTGTCCATCCACCAGATACTAATGGCATGGTTCCTGACTGACTTGGATGCTTCTACTGTGCCCCGTCCTCAGCTGCTCCTTCCCCAGTTGCTAATCCTTCCAGCTCTGCTCAAGAGAACTTTTCAGGAAATTATTACAAGCTGTCAGTAACAAAACTTGCAGCGTAGTGAAACCTGGCACTGTGAAGGTCATGCAGAACACACAAAAGAGAACACCAGAATAAATAACCGGAGACAGAGCTATTCAATTTCAGACTTAATTTATCAATATTCCCCAGTTTTGTCTGATTATACTGGAGAATTTCCACCATCCTGCCACAGAATCCAGGGAAATGAAGGGAGTATGCAGGCTCCAACACACTGCAGCCTGCACGTGACCTTGACTGTGGCAAGAGCTGAAATACACACAATTCCCTAAGCTGTATGGAGAAGTGCAGATTGTTTTGGCAGGGTATGACAGTGTAAGATACAACAATTTTCAGTCCTGTTTTGAATTCAAGGGGACTATTCCAAGCTTTCCAAAAAAGAGGGGGGAGAGTAAACCATAAATATGTTGAAGTTGGATAGCCAGGGAAGCTATGACTTGACACACTGCATTTTACTCTGTGTGTATATGCCTGGATAGTGGAAGATGTTTAATTTATGTCAGTCCATATGAGAATGGTATAAACAGACAACGGCTGCCTTGGAAATGCTCCTGTCAGGAGCAGGACACAGTCCCTGGTCCATGTGGGCTTTGTGTCTGGAGCATAATCAGGAAGCATCTTAGGACACATGGGTGGTTAAAGTGGATGGAGAGTGCCGTGCCAGGAGCCAGCTAAGCAGCTACTCAAAGACCTGCCTGGGCTGAGAAGCAACACAGACAAGGGTTTAACTAGATTTTACAGCACCCCCTCATGAGACCTGGGAGACCGTGGGAGCTGAGGACAACCTGACAGTACCAAAAGAGGGTTCTAGAGGGAGTTTGAGTTAATCATCCATCTATGCGTCCGAGATCCTGGCACATTTTGGCCAGCAATCTGTCCCTAGAAAGCCACATTACTTCCCACCTTCAGCAATCAATGTACTTGCATTTTGCATGCTTCCATGGTGCCATTTGTTCTCTGGTAAAAGAACACTGACTGAAAACAGGAATTACTCTAGGAAACAAGAAGAAAAAATAATGGGAAAGCCAAAGTGTACTTCACTTATTCCGAGAAGCCTTTCCCTTAATGTAAATGTCTTGCAAATAAAGCACCTCTGAATTAAGACTCAAGTGTCAAAAGATACTGCCTTAGAATTTGAATAGCAGTATCTCCTGCAAGAAGACCAACAAAATCTAAGTAATTCCATTTTATCTGGTGTGTTCTCCTAACATCATTCCAGAATTTTCCTCAGTTTCTCAGTTTTCGCCTGATTACTAGGAAAGATCACATGGGGAATACCTCACAGATAGCAGTCTGGCACCACTGCTGCATTTGGAGGGCCATGAACTGGCAGCTCCCTTTCACTCTCATCAGCCGTGTTTGAAAAACATTTCCCTTTTGGCTGGCAGTGATCCCTGACATCTGGGACAAACTGTGACAAAGCATCCAGACCTCTGATGGGTTTGTTGAAATTCACAAGCATGTCTTGGCTGATTTTGATGAACTTTGGACCAGGAAAGGTATTGTTTAGCTGCCCTGGCTTGCCAGTTGTCTCTTCTAAAAGCAGTAAAATTGATCTGATTCTTTATTTCTATCTCAATCATTCCCCACTGACCACTGGCACAAGGTTGTGGGTGGCAGTAGCATATGTGTGTGGCTGAACTCTCACCAAAGAGGGCAAATGACTCTCCTCCTCCCCCACTTTTAACACATCCATTATTGGTGGGGATTACAAGGAAAACCAACAACCCAACTGTCAATCACGCCTTGAAACAATAAATCAGTTTTATTTAAATGTGGAAGATTTATGGTAAGGGTTTTCTGTGTTTTAGTGAGGAGATTTATAACAGCAGCCAGAAGTTTTGGCAACACAAATCCTGCTGATATTCAGTGTAATTTATGGTCTAGAGTGCCTTATGAATGCTTGAGAGTCACCTCCAGTAATTTACAGAGACTCACAGAATACATTTAAGTGACTACTTTTGGGAGCCCTTTCATGTTCAGTTCTTTGGCCTTTGGTGTTTAGTAACTTTTACCACCATTAATCTTGTCTCAAGCACAAACAAACTAGGCTGATAGGTAAAATTTACTACTGGAGAGCAACATGACTGCAGTGTTGGGGTTTGTTCCTTTTCATCTGGGGAAACCAGCTGGAATGGGTGATAGACAAAGAACAGCAAGTCAGTGGAATTCACTCAAGTCACACTTGATGGGTGAGAAACCTTTCAGATACTTGTCTTATTTTTACACTGCTGATGAGCATGGAGATACCTGCACCCATCTGGCTTGGACCAGAGCATCCTAGCCACAGGTTTGTCTCCTCAGCTCGGAAGAAACTGATACAACCTTACGCTCGGAGGAGTAGAAGCTACAGTGAACTGGGAAGGCCCTGACCAACAGCTATGGATATAAAAAAGAAGAGAAAAGTTTACTTGGTTTTGCAGTAGGCCACCACACACATGATGCCAACTACTAGAAGAGCAATGCAAATGCCAGTTATGGTCAGCACCCGTTTCTGGTACAGTTCCTCAGCTTCTAGAAAGGGACAAAAACAAAGAAGGTCACACGGAGGATGGCTAGGCAAGGAGCACACAGTCAACAGCTAGCATGCTACAAACCACTTCACAGATTCACACAACCACACTGAAACAGAGCTACCACACTTCAGGCAGACTCATTATTGACTGCAAGGAGAACAGGACTACACTGTAAGCTCTTAACACAGTACTTGGGATGAGTAATCATTTATGCAATTACAGTCAAAAGTAATCTTTTTTCTTTTTTTGGTTTAAGTCAACAAGATTAATATCTAAGAAACAACAATTAACAAACACTCAGCATTTGCTGGAAGTAAAAATGCAATGCACTAAGGTAATAAAATGAATTTGCAAATGCTTTGGAGGTTTTACTCTGCAAAGACAGCTGGAATGAAGGCCAATTTTACAGGCCTTAGGAGAAATTTATCATATTATCATTCTTGGATTGTTTTCTTATCCAAGGTCCCTTTTGCCCCCATGCCAATTTATATCTCAGTTGTCTTTACAGATTTCAAAATATCTTTCTATATTTGAGACATAAGCTTGGCTTGTAATTACATTTCTAACAGAAATGAAGACAGGTTTTGAGCTTTGGTGATAAAATTCAGACTCCTTCTCCAGTGCTCCTCCAAAAACACAGCAGTATCAACATACAGCAGTGCCTTGTATCAGAGAAATGCTGGGTTTCTACCTGAGTCTCTTTGTGTCCAACAGAGGAACTGCTCTGTCTAGTGTGGCAGCTCGCTCAGTGATGACACCTTGTTACTGATCTTGTTCATCAGAGATATTTCACTATTATAATGAAGTTAGTAGCACTGGTAATGTTTGGGTTGGAGCTACCCGTGCATTCCAGCCTTGCTCATGCTTGGCAGAGAGCATTGCTGTGTGCTGCGCTGGGGAAACATGTAAGGAGCGCTGAAACAGAGGCATGTTCTGTGTTGATGCTTTATGGATGCGGATTTGCATTCTGTTTTTTAGGTCAAAAATGGGCTTCTAGCTCTTCTCAGGTCTTGTTTTTGAGTAAGCAGGCAGTCCAGCAAACTTGCCCTGGAGGATCCAGACCAGACGATGGCCTTAGGCCAAACTGCAATATTGACCACAGGCAAAATACCACTAGGTGATTAAAAAAATAAATGAATGAATAAAAGCTGCACAGCTCTGCACTGCTTTTGGGGTAAATGCCAGACTTATAAAGAAGAGACTTAAATGAATATAAAAGTTCTGTGGAGCAATTTCTCAGGAAGTACAGAGAAGCACAATGGTCTACCACATGTGCCATAAGTCTCTGTTCAAGCTTAGGCATTTAAGGGACGTGCTGTCATTAATGCCATGCCAGCTCAGGAGAAAATGCTCCCTAGTGAAGAGGAAGCAGACATTCCTCCAGTGTGTCTCCTAGGCTTATGTAGTTTAGTTTTAAAGTTGCTGTTCACACAACAAACCACAAAACAAAAAGAAATCTCAATTTCTCTGATACAATGCATCTTACCATGGAAGAAATTTGTCCTACAAGCCAAACCCACTGTAAACCAAAAACACCAGCAAACAGGTCAGCACTGTCAGACAAAATTAATAGCACTGATTATTAACAAGGGGGGAGGAGGAATAGAAGAAGTGAGTTTGGTAAAACTAGGATGCTGCAAAAATGTATTAAAGAAAACAAAAATGTAACTCCAAGAACAGAAAGTCAAAAAAGGGAAGGGAGGAAGAAAGGTCTGAAACTCCAAACCAGGACAAAGAGAAAAAGAGGAAGGTGAAATATAAGGAAAGATGAAGTTAAAGGGTTGAGAAGTCAACTGCAAGCCTGGCACAGCATGCTTAGTACTGGAAAACACAGAGTGAAGAAATGCTTGGGGACAAAAAAAAAGGCTGAAGCAGAGTGTGAAGGGATTTCTCATACAGCATAACTCCTTGCCTAGGCTAGTTAGTCGCACTTGATCCCCTTCCCTTTTGCCCCTTCTAAAAGTGCTTATTAGTTAGCCATGGAAATGGTGTATTATGAGGATGTCACAGGAAACAGGAGGATTGTGCTAAGCAATTCAGGGGCAAATGCTTTGAATTATTCTTTTTTTTTTTTTTTGGTTATGCTGTCCACTGTTAGCTTGTGAAAGGAAAATGACTAAGGATCTATCCACCCATTTTTCTTGGAGGGCAAGTAAGAGGAGGAAGAAGATAGACTAACAGTGGAAATTCTGCTTGGTTGTTTATACTTGGGGAAAAATTTCATTGACTCCAGGAGATTTACTCCAGGCTGAGGCTGTCGCAAATGAGCCAGGTGGCTGACTGGTGATGGCCTTGCTAAGGCTGCCAGTAGAGTGAGGCTTGTCGTTGCATGTTGGACGCTCCTGGGCTCTCACCCACCGCAGAGGAGGGAGGTGCAGCGAGGGTTCTGGGTGCAGCCCCAAGCAATGCTCCTCACATCATCACATCTGCTGGGACTGTAGGTCTTGAGGGGCATGGAGGGATAAACCCCCGGGTCTGCTTTCTTTATTTTAATTCCCTCTCATTCCCTTCAAAATGAGGTCATTAGGGCAATCCAGCTTGACATGGTGTGCACGAACAGCAAGCACTACCATGTCCTCCCTCGAGCCACAGGAGGAACGGCTGCCCAGAAGGCACACGTGTCCAGGCATGTCTTGTCCAGTAAATCAGCAAGATCCCATGTAAGTCTGTCCATGGTCCTTGCTGGCAGGGTCCCCCTGCCTGGGACAGTGTGGAATGACCTAGCGGGATGCCTGGGTGACCTGTGGGGCTGCTGCAGGTGGCAGGAGATGCTGGCTGGTGGGACACGATGGGAATCCTGCCTGTGGCTCTGCAGGTGACATGGTGCCTTGGGAATGAGCTGCTTGGCCTCTCTTTTTCAGGCTAGAAGAGTTTTCAAGAAGGAGGGATTGAATTCCTGTGGGGCACTTGTTGTTATACCAGGTCTCCCCCCACAAATTCACTCTTTCTCTGATCAGTGCTGACAATTACAGAGCCAGTTAATGATGCCCAGACAAATAACACATGCTGTGTTTGCAGTGTTCATCAAACTAGCTTGAAAAAAACTAGTAACAGCCTTCAGGGAAAAGTCTATAAAGGAATGTATGCACAGTGAGAATTGAGAAAAAGTTTTAGTCTGTTAAGTATTTTAAAATATTTGAATAATTTTTTCCCCTGCAGAATGCTAGGAAAATCAAATCAGCATGATACTTAAGATATTAAATCCCTCTACGTGCAGCCTTTTGAACATGCACATTATGCAATTAATTTCACATCACCCTAATTTACACGTAATTGATGATATATATGGTCTTAAATTTCCTCTGTTTTAAAATTTTTATTCTTACAGTTCTCTAGGGATTTTAAAAAGAATTTCTTTCCAAGAGGTGGTTCTGCTTACATAATTTGACACATATTAAGGTAATCATATATTAAGGTAATCATTTATCTTCTATTATAATCTAGTACTTACAAATGAGAATTGATATTACCTTGTGATAATAATGAAAACAATAAGCTGGCTTGTGAGAGATTTTTAAAATTTGGACTTGTAATTGGTTTTCTGCAGTTCACAGCTTAAGCTAATGACATTCTGTGGGGGCATTTTTAATAAGAACATGAACTAAAACTGTATGAAGATTCACTGTCTGGTTCTTCTCATTTGCCAGTAATTTGGGAGATCCCAAACTAAAACTGACCTGAATTCCAAGTTAGCCTATTCAGGACATGTACTCCTGATTACTAAATGTTAGTCAGGTAAGTACAGTCTAGTTATGAAGAGGACGTAAAAGTTCTATTGTTGTATTAAAACTGAAGTGTAAGAATAATACCCACTGCCAATATTCTTGGTTGGGTGCAATATAAGTTTGGTATTAGTGATATTGAATATATTTGCGGACTTGAGGATCTGGAGTCTGGCTGTAAGCCTCCACTGAAGTTCCTAAATAACTTTCATTTCACTTCTAATTTACAGACCTAGAAATCAACGTATATACGCATAACATTTACACATATCTATATGCATCTAATTTGCATACCTAGCTTTAGGTTTAGACATAAAACTTTACTTGGAAACCAGAGCCTGAAACTACAAATTTGCAGGATTTTAAGTGGCTACAGCAGATTACCTTTTCTGAGAGACTAGTTAGTCATTTTGCTTAATCATTACACTGTTTCCAAAATCCAGCAACCTTGGAAGAACTTAGCAAAAGCAAATGTCAAAACTAGGCAAAAATTACACAGCAGAAAACTGGATGTACACTAAGTTATGATTACTTCAGAAATTCCTAGAACTCCCTAGGTCTGGAATATCCTATTACTATTACCATTTTAGTGAGATGATCTCTACTCACATTTTGACAAGGGTTGTTGTTATAGCTGTATGATCCCTTCTAAAGCATAAAGAAATTGGTTAGGAATTGAAAAGGAGAGGTGGAGAAAAAAAATAAAATGGGATTTATCTCTCAGGCTCTAAAATCTGCAGGCTAAAAGGAATGATTGGTCCATACCCATAAATTCAATCCCAAGATGCTCTGCCAATGCAGAAAGTTGACAAAAAAAAAAGAAAGAAAAAGGAAAAAGTTTCAGAAAAGAGCAATATATTGTACTAAAAAATAAATCACATACAAGAATTGCAGTTATTCTGTGTCTGCATAAGAAACAGGACAACGGGATGCATGGTTATGTGGACAGCGCTCAAGTGCACTTCCGTAACCTATGTGACCAGACCTTCTGCAAGAGTTACACACCAAAATACATATGGGGCTTCTGAGCAGCCACAGTGCAGGGAACACAGCAGGAACCACTGACCCTTAAAGATCTTACTGACATAAGGAGGCTGTGGTCTGAGGACGCCATGTGAAATGGCTGATTGTTTTCAGATGGAACCATGAGAGTACATGGATGCTTTACAAGGGACAGCATTTCCCTGCAAAGGGGTTGTGCGTTGCCCTCCCTTCTGGACCTGGTCCTGTCCCCATTATGTGGCTCCTTGCCCTTGTGGGTTGTGACCTGGAGGTGCCTGGCACTGTCTTCTCAGCAGTGGGAGCCCACCTCAGCTTGATAAACTGACTGCAGTAGGTCTCTCGTTTCTGGAAAACGAGGAGATGACCACTCACCCCCTGCCTTTGGGCCACTCTACCTCAGCAGAACCACTCACTGGCCTGCTGGATGCACCATGGGGTGCAGGAGTTGATGTCGTTTACATGGGTCACATGCCTAAATTAGCACTGCCAGACCCTAGCAGCTGGCGGTGAGGAGTAGCACAGGTTTCTCACTGGCAGGTACCATAGTAGACCCTTCCCACAGGGCCACCACCGTAAGCATGGTAGCTCTCACTTTCTTTGTCCCTCTGTGCTGTGAAATTTAAATTCAAATTTAATTTTCTGACCAGCTGGATTTTTTATGTACACATGGGGAATGCCAATTATTTCCTGCCAATCAGGAACAGTTTAAGGGTTAAATAAACTGGAATCCATTCAGGTCTTTTCCCAAAGAGCCAATATTACATGCCTGTGTGAACACTGCTAACGATATACATTAGTTGCATAGAAAGCTTGGTTAAGTCTTCAGTAAAATGGATAACATGCCCATGCATATATATTGCTGTATTTATGCTTGCTTTATAGCTAAAACACCTATCTGGGATGTAATTTAATTTTAGGGGAAGTAATTCATATCATGCAGTTTCTATTAAAAATAATTCAATGGGAAGTTGATATTTAAAATGGGAACACATTCTGGTTGAAAATCCTAACAAGAAAACATGCTGAAGAAACATGCATTGCTTATGCAAACCTACATGTCACATAGCTCTTAATTATCTTTGGTATTCCTAGCTACACTCTTTAGACATGATTAAAAGAAAGCAGAATATCCCAACACTTCTCATTTTATAAACAGGAAGACAAAATGCTCTGAAACCAGATTTGAGCGTTTTTTTCCAAAAAGTGACTTACAACTACAACTCTTTGGAGATATTGTAGCATGCTGGGATCCAGGGTCTACAGCACAAGAGTAAGATGCCTGGAAATCCTGGTGCAGGTCCTTTGGGACTACATGCTGTGTTCATGAGTTGTGTGCCACAGCTGCTGGGCACCAAGGTTTTGTGGTGGCTACTTACAGAGTTAGGTGGCCAGGTAGCCTGGGGACAAGGTGCTGCCCAGCAGAGGGTGAGAACAGTTGCATGTTTGTCTAGAGACCTTGCACCTAACAAGGGAAGGACCTGTTTGGATCAACTGCAGCAGCAGAGGCGTCCAGGGAGACCAATTTCACCTCAAAAGCAGCAAGGTACCATTTTTCTTAAGTTATTATTTTGTTTTCTTATTAAGTGTGTTCTGTGGGTAAAGAGAAATTCTAGAAAAGTTTCTTTTTCATGTTATTTGAATTGAATATAATCTAAAATCCCCCAAACTATCACAGAGCAGAACTCCTACATGTCGACCAAATCTGCTTAAGGGACTGGTATGCTGTGTCTCTTTGTGAGGCTTAGGATCCACTTTGGCTCCTAAATCTTGGTCCATTTTAGTGGTACTCAGGCTGCAAAATCAATTCTGAACTTGGGATGTTAAGTCCTACGGCTCCTGCAAAAATGTCCTACAACTGATTCGTGTCTTAGAAGTATAGGGAATGTCCTTACTTAATTATTTTATCATGGCATTTAATGAGCATTAACTGAGTATTTTATAGTGAAAATCTGTCTTCTCTAACCTTGAAGAGAGGATGAACAATATCATTTTTCAAATCTGTGTTTATCATTTAGGATTCTTGGTCTCAGCACTTAAAGAGCACAATTCGGGGTTCTGAAAGCCTTTAGAAAACGAAAATTTCAGGTCAGATTTTCTAGTACTCTCATGCAAATGAAACTATGCAGAAATTGAGAAATACTGAGCTAGCAGAATTACTGGAAAACAGACTTTTGAAGATCTGTCATTTATGTGAAGCAACTGAAAAACTGAGTCTGTCACAGAGTAACAGCAGTTTTGGCCATCCCTCTGGAATATCACAGCTTTACTCAACTCTTGCTCCCTTTAATTTCTGAGACAGACTCATCTTGACAATATGCAGCAGGCGCTGCCTTCTAAACAGAAATTTCCCTCTGCTCTTCTTAACAGTGTCCCTCTTGGTCACCAAGGATGGCAGAACTGAAGTGGACATAGTTTAAATTGGTGTCCCATGCTGAAACACTTGCCTTCAGGAAGGCAGAGACCATACTGAATTCATGCCTGAGATGGCTCACAGCAGGCCCCACAAATTCTATATTCACAATATATATATAACTGTTCAGCAGTAAAGTAAGCAAGGTAGTTGGCTCTTTTGATAGGCTACTTGTCCCACCTGAGTCATTTGGGAGGACAAAGAGTTTACCTGCTCTAGAGAAGTTTCCTCAATCTTCTATCAATCCAAGACTCTGCCAGTGTTTCTTATTCGAAGGATCATTCTGCATAGTGTTGCTGCAAATGTTCTCATTCATAGCTACATGAAAATTAGCCATAACTTTTAATGTTAGTTCATTACTTTTACTTTCCTCCATTTGCCTTGCTTCCTTGCCCTCAAGCGAGTAAATCTGTGAGCATTCAAACACAGCAAATACATCTGCATGGAACCGAAGTATTCTTGCAACACTTTTGTGGACCACACTCTGGTGTCTTACGGACCAACAGTAGACCACAAACCTCAAAGTCAAAACTGCCACAGCAAAAAGCCAGGGTGTTGGGGAAAACACCTGCTAGCAGCTGTGACTTCTGTGCTCAAGGAAAGGACATTACAAGCTCTGTCAGCCAGAGACGAGCAAAACTAGCACAATTTGTTGTTTATTTTTCCTTTGTCTGCAGTGGTGGTAGGCACCAGCTGAAGTGGAAAAACTGCATAGCTGCAGTGCCGGAGGTAACTTCGGCGGTGTGGAATCTAACGGCAATCACCTTTCACATGTCCTATGGTTTGGTGTGTTTGCAAAGATGGAAGCCAAGGGACAGTCAGCCTAAACATGTGCTTTCTAGCAGTCTTCCTCACATCCATTCCCAGTTATGCGAATATTTCCATTGACAGAGAAGAAAGACAGTTCAATGGAAGAACGTTCTTTAAAACAGAGATCCACCTAATTCTCTCCGTCCTTTTCAACCCATTTCTAGTTCTCAATGACAACTGAGTTTCAGCCCTGGTTTCAGGGCTAACCAAACCACTGCCAAGATAAGCCAGATAGCCTCACACTCTGTCAGGACAGATTTCCAGAATGCTCAGCATCAGCTTTGTTTTGAACTTGCAAAAGGGCCCTCAGCATAGCTCAGGACTCTTACAAATACCAACTCTAGGGCAAATTTCTGAAGCTTACATTTTCTCAAGAGCCAACTACAGAGCTGTAGGATGTAGCAGCTCATCAGTAGGCACACTTGGTGTAGAACTCTGCTGACTCTTTCCAAATGAAGCAAGTAAAAGCTGATACCACTATGTATCATTTTTGTTTCCTATTGGCACTTAGGCTATCTAACATCCTGATTTGCTCCGTTATTTACAAAAACTGCAACTACGGAGCCAAGTTAATCACCTGCAACACTTGGTGCAAAATACAAGCTTGGCTTTAAGCCCTAAGTATAACATTCGCCTGAAGATAACTCTTTTAGGTCCTCTTTTTAATTGTATGCTCTGGTCTGCGTTGGATGTAATAATAAAAAGTCATATAAATACGTCTTCATTGATTTTGTTACGTTACATATAAATGTACACTCACTGGACTCTTTCCAAAAGTGTAATTTTAAGATTTGTAGCGGCTGAAGAAACTTGATGTTATGCTGCAGATGCAGGGTAGGCAGAAGTGCCAGTCTCATAGCCGTTGTCTGGAGGTTTCAGAGTAGCTTGACCGAGACAGCGGTGTGCTTTCCTGGCAGCACATTTCAAGGAGAGGAGGGCTGCACCAGCTTAAGTACTTACAGCTTAGCTTAACTCTTGCAGCAAGGAAAGGGCATCTATGCCTTTTCCATGGATGTAACTCCAGAAAACCTCAGCCCGGTGTCCACTGCCCAAAGATTACCTTAAAAATCCTAACCAGAGTTAGGAAACTGAAAAACTAATGAAAGAACCCCATCTAAACCTTTTTTTTTTTTTTTTTTTTAATGGGTAGGAAAACATATTTATGATCAACATACAATCATTCCATAGTTTTCAGAGTAAATTCAGCATCAAACAATGAATCTTATATTTTTTACACCACTTCCTTTTAAATGATTCTTCTAAGACCAGAAAACTTTAACTGCTTTTTTCACTACAGTACAAAGAAAAGGCCATTTAAGTCTAGCATTGGGTAAACCTAAACACTGTAAAAGCATAAAAATTTTTAAATCCATAGTTACTAGAAGCACTTTTAAAATAACACACACTAATAAAGGTTTTAAAACAAGGCATGAAATACACACTTGAATGCTGGAAGGTCTGGTCTCCAGTCAGCACCCTTGGGATTTACATGGGCAGCTTCCATGATGGGCAGTATGAATTATGTATGGACATTTTTCATCCATCAGTATAAGATAAAACCTATGCATCTCTTCAGGCTCCAAAATGTCCAGCACAGACTAACAGCTTTTTTCCCCTATATACTAATGGAAATTAAATTAAGCCAGTCTACAGTCTCTGAAATCTTTCTGTGCTGGCAAGTAATCCATCAAAAACTAGTTCCTATAATACTGCTCTTAGATCATACCACATTCTAATGCCAACAACAATTAATTATGAATAGTGTACATGCATTAAAATGCAAGATCTAAGCAATTTTCTTATATGTCACCTTTGACTTTGCTATAGCCAATGAGAGAAAATAAATATTCAGTGTACTTTCTGTTTCCTCTCTGACAAGTAATAACAATTAACCCATCCCTCCATGGGAAAGCTTGTGAGATACGTGATTGCATTGCTGGTTACACCAGCAGTCTGATACAGAGTCATCTGTGTGCGTGTGTATGGTACATTTTTTGGCCAATTAATCTGGCTCTGAAATACTTGATCTCTTGCACCTGTTACCCACAAAGAAATATGTCAGACTTCGTTGTTCATGTCATCTCTACTCCTTTTCTTTTTCTTTCTGTGCTCTTTCCCCTAAAACTTGGACAGTGAGGAGGACGACCACTTTGATTCTGACTGGCATATATTCATTTGAAATGATATAAGCATCTCAATTACCTTGAACTTGTAGGTCTCCATAAAAATTTTGTATGCAAATACAGGATTAGCTACCCGTCGCTTTGTTGGGGGAGCACTGCCCTATATAGAGATTCATAAGCTTTTTGTGGCAAATAAAATGTGATACTTTTACAATGTAATTTTTTCACTTTTACTGCTTGATTCCAGTGAGGAGTCTGTATCACACCATTCAGTGTTATTTTCACTGTGTTCCTAAGTCTTATTTTTCCCCACAACCTCAAAACTAAACAATCCAGGAGAGTACTGCAACTGCTTTTTGTTATTGTTTTCATGCAACAGGCAGAGACAATCAATATTAGGCCTTAGGCAACAAATCTAGTTACGGATTAAAAAAAAAAAAAACTGGAGGAGAGATGCAGCGACAAGAAAGCAGCACTGACTGAGCATGCTTCTACTGCGGCAGAGACAGAAAGGTAGTGGACGTACTGTAGAAGCTGGCCATTACGTAGTTTTGGCAGCGATCACCAGTAAATTCATTTGGGCACCTGAGAGGAAAAACAAACAAAAAAAATGGTAGAGAAAAAACAGGAAAAGAGAAGAGGTGAATATATGCTAAGAAAGAAGCTCCTTCAGTGTGAACTGATATGACTTGGTGAGTTCACTTTCAGAAACTGAATCTCGGTTTATTGTGTCAAAATGGCGCACGATGTTGAGAGCAACTCATTTGCTCTGTGGATACGGAAAGAAATTCCCCCCCTGAAAAACCAGCCAAAACCAAAACAATCCAGATCTGTGAGACAGAAATTCACCATTCCAAATCCCTAAACTGCTTTTAGGATGCACTTTCCACAAGGCAGCAAGGACACAAGATCTGTACCTCACTCATCTCCGTGAGTTTGCTCTTTTATGCTTGCACTTTACAGCAATCTCCCAAATAAGAAAGCTGCCAGTGTGTGCAATACAAATGCATCTGTGAACGGATGGTAAGATCAAAAATCACACAAATGAGAAACATTTTGGAGATCAATAACGCCATAGTATACAGATTTTACTTTAGAGAATCAGATCATAAATTAGTGTGTAAAGAGGCCAGTTCCAGCTGAACTGTGAAAACACCAAGTACTATTGATTTTGTTGCTGTAGTTGGGGAAGAAAGCAAAGTTCAGATTATTTTAACATACTTTCTTGGTTTTGGATTTTCATGGGCAGAGTTTCAGTACATCTTGCTCCAGTGAATCCAGGTTGGCACCTAAAGGGCAAAAACGTTATAAGCAATAGTACACCAAAACCACTGCACTAACAGACTGACATCTGCTGGCCTATGCAGATGAGAGTGCATTAAGTGACCTCCTGGTTAGGTATTAGTGAAAAACAATCAGAAAAGGGGCAGTAAAGTGTAACCTCTCCAGAAGATAATGCTTTGCAAAATGTACAGCAAAAATCCATCAGAGAAAAAAACCCCAAACTCTAGGAAGTCTTTTTCTTGTCTGTTTTGAAAAAGAAAGTCGAATCAGAGCTAGAACAATGTGTAATTCCACCTCATGAAGGGACCAGATTGAGTCTTTTTAATTTGCAGTGTAGTGTATAACAGCAACTTACACTGCTGCTTTCACCAGTCACATAAAAATCTATGAAAATACCACGCTTTCCCTATTTCTGTAATGGCATGTTGTGTCTTCCAGTAATTTCCTTTGAAGGGGAATAGTTAAAACAGCAATCACAGAAAAGCCAAAAAAATCCAAAAAGTGAGAAGACAAACTCAAACTCAAAGGCAGGAAGTATATTCAACATGGCTGACAAACAGAAAAATAGTCAATCCAGTCAGCAAGTAATATGAGAGGGCAGAGGTGGTCTCAAAATTTGAAGTCCCACAGCTGTCCACCCTTTCACTTCAGAAGCTCTTCTGCGGAAAACTTCAGTGTAGCTTCTCCCTTGGTCACAGTGAAGGAATTTCTCTTCCGTGCTTTGCTTGTCTGCTGCTGGCTGTCAGTTCTTCTTTCACCTTTATTCTCCATTTTGGGACAGAGCTCAGACTCCCAAAATATCACCATAGCAATGCAAATTTCTGTGCTTCAGACATGTGAATGATTGTCCATCATACTAAACACTTACAATTTTGAATGTTCTTTCCTCTTCCTTCTTCTATCCACTCCTACTCAGTGGTTTATTACCTTATATTTGCTTCCTTCAATACCTCTCACTTGTTTTGCCTATCTTTCTGATGCTCTCCATGAGTTTGCTATGATGCAAGAATTTCCCCCTCTTTTTTTCCTGCTGCTGATCTGGTGCTACTCTCCTTTTCAAACAGCTTCATCATTTACACACTGGGGCCAAAGCGCCTTCTTATTTGCAAATGCACATGCTTCAGAGCAATCCTCCACTCCATCCATCCATGTTTCATATGCATTGAAAGCTGCCCTGATTTTTAAAATTCGCTCTCCCACAATTGCCTCTAGCCCTAAGGGTGAGGGATGCTGCCCTCATACAAGCGTGACTTTCAGAAAATCACTTTGGCAGAGCACCAGTCCCAGGCAGAAATGCTGTATCTTGTTCAGATAAAACACACAGGAATTATTTCTGTACAATAAAGGTATATTTTGAGGATCTGCAGATGATTCTTCGGTGCCCACTTGCTGTAATGATATTATTTGTTTATTAAGGAAAGGAGTTTATGTTCTTCAGAGCCAAGGTCACAAGTTTTGATAAGTACCCAGTGTGGGGAGATCCCAGTCTCCACAGGTAAATTCAGTTGAGAAAAATCCAATAACAATAACTCTGTCATGAAAAGGTGATATTGCTAGGCACGACAGAAGACTTTCTGTATCATTGGTAGAAGGCAAAACACCTTTGATGGCAGGCATTTTGATCAGTGTTACTGAATGAGGGTAAAAATGTTTTACCCCCATGACTTCAGTTTTATTTTACACTAGGGTGATCTTGTTAAATACACAGCCTTGGAAAGCGCCAGCATTCATACCTGCACTGGCTTTCATTTCATAGGGACCTCTACATCTTGTTTGTCAGTCTCAGCCCTACCCAATTCCAGGGAATATGCTGCTGATTAAAAGCCTCAGCTTTTGCTCCTGTCACAGGCTAGTGGCGCTTGCTTGCTCTGTCTGTGCTCATCTTCAGATGTTGGTGCAGCTGTGAAGGTGACAAAATCAGCTTGAGCACCGGTGTAGACAATGCTGAAATCGCTTCCAGACTGAGCAGGCTCAGCCCTGTTGAGATGGTGTTGTAAATAGTTCAGGTGTGTTTATAGTTGTTGTGAAACCAGCATCAGCAAATGGACTGCAGCACCAGCTCCTGAGAACAGGTCCAGGGTGGGCCAGCTGAGATGGGAGCCAAGATGAGATTGGCCACTTATGATTATGTGTGACTGCTAAAGGCATTTTATTGCTCAGATATGCAGTGCAGAACTATTTCCAGTGCTGTTTGGCAGCTTGTTCAGTGTAGACTGCGCTTATAGAAACAGCTCTTAATGGTGTCCTTTTCAAAACACCTTGTCCCACTCAATGTTTCCAGACATTGTTTCTTCTTGTGTCTTTCTTTTATAGTTCACTACCTAAGCACCACTTTCTTTTATGACACTAGCAAAAGTCGGAGTCAAGAAACTCGGGGCAACAAGTAGACAAATGTGCTGTGACAGTCTTATAATTTCCTTTGCGCCAATAAAAGGCTACTCAGACTATTTATTTATTGTATTAGCTGGGTGTAACCATAATACTAAACCACGTGTACTAAAATAATTGCTTTTTTTCCTTTTTTTCCCTACTTCTCAGAATATCAAATACATATAATCAATATGGCTTTTGGCAGCAGAGGAATGTCTGAATGGATCAAGACCTCACATTTCTGTTACATCCACTGTCTATAAGCAAATGTATTGTGGGAGAATGTCTTTTTCCATGGTAAGTACATCATGCTTCCATATTTAGCAGTCCATTTCATAACCTAAGTGAGAACTAGTTTTTATCCTACTTGTTGAATGAGTATCTCTAGAACTTTCAGTAGCATTGTGGAAACAGATTTTCCCTTTTTGCTGTTTTCAAGAATCTTCTGTCAATTTCCATTCCACCAAGGCCTTTACATGAAGATGGATATAGAAAATAACTACGTCATTAAAGAATACGTAATTCAGTCTTTTCGCTGTTAAGAAGCAGCATGCTTCTGTTAAAGACAAGAATTAATTTCGTCTAGCAAAATTCAGATGTAGATTCATTTCTTCAGTAACAAGAAAAGCAGCTGAAAAGATATCTGTGAGTAAGGAATCAATTAGTCAGAGCAGCAAGGCCTTCATGGTAGGCTACTTCAAAAAAACACTCTGAAAGTGTAACAGATATTACATACATTTTTCTTCAAGTATGACTTGTGGACTTAATTTTGTATTTACTGAAGAAGCCATCTGAATTTTTTGTCTTCAGTAACCTTGAGGACACATTTCCAACCAAACAGAAATGACTTAGGAACCTCAGTCTCATAGGAAGCCAGTAACATCCAGCCTTCCAAAATGTTTTCAAAATGTGATTCACGTTCTTACGAAACTTATGAAATTTTTATACACTAGTTTATTTAAGTAGTTTCAGAGCTTCCTTTTTAATCTTTCATATTTTGAGATTGTTTTGTTCAGTTTGGGGTCATAGATGTAGCTGCACAATGCATTACTAAGTCTTTACACATTTCTTGAGTGTTTCACATGGTTACCTCTTGAAAGCGGGGAATTTTCTCAAAGTTCACACCAGTATCCGTGAGAGCAAGATCTGATCCAGTCTGGATCATTATACCACATATCTTACAAAGCACATTTTTTTTATACATAGCTAGATTTTAACAGAAGATGGGTTTAGGAGCTCCTTTTTTAAAGAGAACAGGGGTTTTACAAAACTCAACATATCACTTGGAAAATTCCATGGTTGTGAATCTGAGTCATGTTTTTTTTTGGTTAGGGATGAAACCAATTTAGAATGATATGGCTCATGCTTTAGAAATTTTGTTTTTGCTCTCAACAGATGGACCATATGGAAAAATGTGAACTTGCTACTGAGGCAGAAATATGAAGAGCAAGTACCATATTTCAAGCATTCTGTTTCCACAGGCATGTTCTGGGGGAAGATTTATTTCCTCAGAACAATGAAGGCAATGTGTACTGGTTAGATACTTACTTTAATTAACACTGGAATACTAGAATTAAAAGTAGACGTCTGTATTTTTAATGAAATAAAAAGGGAACTGTATTTGGTCTCTTCAGTTTCCCTTTACACCCACTTTCAAGTACTCGTACTTATATTTCTTATGTAGCTGTATTGCATCCTGTTTTCCTATACAACATAAAGTTTCGGTTCTGGCAAGTATTAAAGGGCATAGCAAAAGGCCCTGCAAAATAGCAATGGTGCTGACTGTCCTCAGTGTAAGAATCCTTTTCCACTGCCCTACTGTAAGTGAGATTCACCCTCTGATGCTTTTTCCAAATAGGTCTTGGGCCACCCAGAGAGATGCACATCTGCCAAATTTGGGAATTGCCTTTTCTTTCAACTCTAATCCCAGAATTAAAAGTTATTTCCTTCCTACAAGAGGGGAAAAAAATCCTGACTTCATTCAAATGTCTTTGAGACATTTAATTACAAAATTAGCTAATCTATAACATCAAAACCCAAACACAGATAGCATTCTGAATTATTAAAAAAAAAGCTATTGTACCAGTGAAAATGGGATACATCTGAAACTGTCAGGAAAGTGGTAATTACTAGTAAGTCTTCTAGATGCTCAGCTTTGTTGGCCTGGAGTTTTCTGAGCAGTGTTTGGATAGGAAGTTGAAACAGGCAGGTCGGCTCTCGTACATGCCCTGGAGAGTCGCAGCAAACTGCTAATCTTGTACTACTGACTTATAATGATCGTGTAAATTTAACACAAATCTTTCTCTCGAGAAAGACTCCAACCCACCAGAGCCAGTAACTTTTCCATATTCACTTTAGCTAAAAGTTATTCTAAAACCAATGAAATATTCATAACTTCCAGCAACAGAATTATCTGTGAAAAAACAATGCAAGACAAAGCTCATGAAGTGCAGGTAGCATCCTTCTACCAGAAAAGAAAAGCAGAGTACTCACTTTGCTCACAAGTAAAGCAGAACATTGTGGGGTTTGGTGTTTGTGGTTTGTTGATATTTGTTTTCTTAATTATCAGCAGAGACAAGCAGTCACTGCCTTCCTGGCTTAATGAAAGCATTGTAGACCTTCACCTAACTCAGTCACCAGAGTCATCTTTACAATTAGTGTAATCTGACTTTTAGTCCTAGAAGACTGAAAATCTATGCAGTTAGAGCAGATGACAGTCTTTACTGACCACTGTCTATTGCCTGTCTGAAAAACAGCAATATCTTGACAAAAGTGCCCCTTTCCTGCTAGATCAAGGACATTCCTCCAATGATTAACTGTGGGGTTCCCTCTTAAGGCAGAGAGAAGCAGTAACTCACTATGACTGGTTTAGCTCCCAAGGTAAATGCTAAATGATGCACCACCAGGCAGGTGGTGAGCTCCAGTGCTGTAGCTCTTCATGGATGTTCTCCAACATAGTGGACTGTTGCAGCACCCTGATGCAGCACAGGCCAGGACTTGAGATAGGCGCACAAACACACAGAATCACAGAGTCACAGAATCACAGAATCAATCACGGAATTGTTGAAGCTGGAAAAGACCTCTGAGATCATCAAGTCCAGCCTGTGACTTAGAATGAAACTCATATGACTTACTGAATCAAGATCCTTACACAAAAGAGCAACATCTACCAATTACCATAACATTCATAATTTTCTATGCAATTAAACGCAACAGCAAAAACTCCAGTTACGAATCCAGTCTCATCAGAAAGTGTTCAGTTACTACAGCAGACAATAAAAATAACCAGTTTGTCTTGTATAAAGGGTATTTATCCAATGATGTTATCCACACACATTGTTTTTTGCTATTTGCAGCTTATTTAGTTTACAGTATCTGTTTCATTATTTCTAACACAAGCCTAAAATTGTGTTACTTTATGCCATGTAAACATCAATGGGACTTGCTGTGCCAGTATGACATGGGAAGATCTCTTGATTAGCCTCTGATATGCCTCATATACCGAACACAGAGGTCATTCTTGGTAGGTTATTTCACATCCACATAGTTAAAAATTAATATCTGATGCCGCAAGAACAGGAGAAGAAATTGTTCAGGTGCTCCTTTAAAGAAAAAGCATTTCTGGAACCTGGTGGCTCAATCAAAGTAAGCACATAGGATTTCTTACCTGCACAGGTATCTTGGGGGGTTTGGGAGGTCTTTAACCATGTAACATTCTCCCCCATTTACACAGAAGGCTTTCTGCTTTATGTCACATTTCGTGAGATGACTTGTCCCAGTTGTAGATGTAGAAGTGGCTGGAAAAGAGCAGAATGAAAACATGGATCAGAATGGCTTAGCTTTGATTCCTGACTGGAAAGTATACATGTATGTGAGGGAAGAAGTAAGACCAAGATCTGGGAAGTCCTAGATCTCAATCTGTTGCTACCACAAGCGCTAATTAACTAACTTCGTATTCTCTTGACCCATACCGGGAGTGGAGTTTAAATACATTCCTCAGAGGTAGGCTACCCCACACCCAGTCCAGGAGGAAGGAAGGATTTCACTAGCCCTGTTCATCAAGTTACATTAAATTTCTGCAGTGTGCTTTTGTAATTAAAAATGTGTAATTAATGTGCATTTACTTACATTTCATTAATTGCCTTCAAGTGATTTTGAGGTTCGAGAGTCATTATAGACTGCTGATATAGTGCCCAATAAAATGAGGCCCTGGATGAGGCTTCTTCCTGACATTGCCCTGAAGCAGGTGTTTTTCAGTGGAGCTTAAACTGTGGCCCCATGCTGATTCAATCCCTCGGTCTAGCCATTGCCTTCTTCTGAGGAAGAGGATGACCAACTCTTCCCCTGTTCATAAATGAGATCTGTGGCTGCTTTGGTTTGACTCTGCAGTGAGGGAGAGGACAGGGGGCTGGAGGCACCATCCCTTCTTGTGCACATATGATTGCCACCCTTGTGCCAACAGGAGCCTTTGATCTGGAGGCCAATCTAGAGTCTCCTGCAGATGGGCTCATCTGCATGAAATATTAACAGTTTTGGGCCACGAATGCTGCTAGACACCATTATGTGTCTAAATTGTTATTAAATGCAAGCACCACTGTGCCTGCAGTGTTTCTTAGCTTACCTCCTGCTGTGTTTACAGAAACCTGGAAAAGGCAGGATAAGGTTCATTTAAGAACCTTTAAGGAGGCTGGTGGGGTGGGATGAGAAATCCCAGCCTTACAATTTGCCCTGTTGTAGGAGAGACAGTGCTCAAGAACTCACCACTGTAGTAATTGCTGGTAACTACCAGTGTTAGGGTAAATCTACCCGAGGCTGCCTTAAACTAGCTAACAGCAGCAAGGACGATGGGGAGACCATTCTATGTCCTCAGCTCCTCACATTGCTTTGTACCTGCAAAACCACCTCTGTGAGCTGAGTTAAACTTAAGCCAAGCTACCTGCTAGGCTGCAGCTTCAGACCAAAACTAGAATCTCTGGTTGCCCCCTAGTTTGAATAAGTTTTGCTCTAAGTTTTGTCAAAACAGGGCAGGCGTGCTTGAAACTTGGACATCCAGCTCAGGAACCATGCCACTGATGGGCTATGTGACCTCTGGCAAGTCATTCAGGATATTAATTTAACTTGATTTTATCTGCCTACAGCTGAATTATTTAGTTATAAGGTGCTCTCCATCACTGACAGAAAGCAGCTCAACTTACTCCCCGCAGTGAGTGGGATAAACAGCCCCTCTGATGGTGTCTGTCTCCCTACGTTGACTACTGAGTAACTTGGAATGCTTGAGAATATGCACCTAATTTTTAAATGGCTAAAAACTAACTGAAGTGACTATTTGTCATAGGCAAAAAGTGGGGAAGATTCCTGCATGGTTTTTGTTAGCCATCTCCAGACACAGACAAGTAACAAATTTTGTTACAATGCTGAACAAATAACAGTATTTTTGTTTCAGAAAGACAGTTTCTACCTCAATGTGGAACAATACTTTTATCTACTGACTGATTTCACTGGAGTTGCCTAGAAAGCTGCAAGCACCTACACAAAAGTGGTCTGATATTCAAAGCCTTTTCTAAAACAAAGAAACCCAAGGGGCATGTTTATAGTAGGAGACACATTACATTCTACCATTTACTGAACACATGGAATTTAAAGAAAACATACTTTTAGCAGATTGGCCATCAACACGTACCACTTACACATTTCGAGTTCTTTTTTCCGAAAATAAAGATGAAGTAGTCCATGTCACATTTGACTTTCATGCATTTCCCATCATCCTTGAAGTAAAACTGCATTTTTAGCCCTCAACACTTGGGATAATGGGCCACCTTGGCTGGCAACATTTTCAGAGTGGCTTTAGCTATCTTGTTTCAATGAGACATGAAATAGTGACTGGGATATTTAAGTCTCCGCTTTTATTCCATCAAAATTCCATCTGCCTTTACAGTCTCTCATACCCCTTCTTTCCTTTGCCATTAATCACAAGCGTGCCAGCCTTTTTATTCTGTGACGCCTTGCTTGCATGGCATGTCCTTCTCTGATGGGCCAGAAAAAGCCCTCCTGTGACCTCTTCCAAAACTCAGGCTTCTCACTGTTACACACATCCATTGTGTCACTTCTTCCCAGATCCTGATCTTGACTGGGGCCTCTAAGCGCTAATGAAATGCAAACATGGAGTACTAATTCCTCATAATAACAAACTCCTTTCTCCCAGCCTCTCAAAGCATGATTTATAACCTCTCAGATCAGGATAAATGTATGCCTTGTCTTTTGGCAGGAAAAGGGGTCATGTTTTAAGAGTAGTCTGACA
>NW_009725434.1:41779-48785 GCF_000703405.1 Apaloderma vittatum
ACTGGTTCAAACAGGCCTTTGCACCCAATGTTGACAAAACGCTGGCCAGCAGATTGCCATCAGCTCAGCAGTGAAGTGTTGGCTACGCTTGTTGTCAGTGGGTTGACCACCATCCTTGACATGAATCTTGGGATGGGGAGATTTGCCTTGTGGAAGAGCCTTTCCTTCTTCACTGGCATGAAAGGACCCTGGCTTGTCAGTCCAAAGAAGATGCCTGAGATGACAAGCTAAAGCATACCAAGACCTAAGATGTGAGAAATGTGGGTGAGTGAATCTCATCTATATAGTAAAGCACATTTTGAAGCCTTTTGAGTCTCAACAGGAAAACTCACTAAGCTTATTCCTAACTTATGCACCATTGTGTCCTTTTACTTTATTAAAAGACTTCAACCTGCAAGTGAGACAAGCACTCTGAGGATGTCCTCGAGCTCAGAAAGCTAATGTGTTAATTTGGAAAGGAAAAAAAGCAATATTGTCTGCTGCATTTCTCACAAAAAAAAATAAATAATTTCCTACCCTGCTGGCTAATGGAAAGTTTTAAATTGAATTATGAAGGTAGATATAGTAGCAAGTGGGCTTGTAGCTATCTATAAGTGTTTTCATCATCTTGCTTACTGCTTTTTTCTTTAAGTAGCTCAATTGAGAAGCAGATCACTGTGGAGTTTCAAAGTAACAGTTATTTTGCAGCTGATATAATTGAGCTGATCACTAGAGAGGAGAAAAATCTGCAGCTCTCAAAGAAATCTCATGATACAAGGGCTTTATACATATTTGTGGGGACTACCTCTACCCACATTTTTGGCATCACATGTTCAAAACTGTTGTATAAATCTTGTGTGAGAATTTTCTCCGCATTAGTGATCCACTGGCACTGTAGTCCCAATCTGCCTGAGTTTTCTAACTCCATGGGGTGAGGGGAGACAAAAAAGACTCCAGTGAGTTAATCTTGATATTAATTTTACTTTGCAATGGATGCATAGTTTTTTATGGCATATGGCCAGTATTCAGTGTATGCACTGTAAGTCTATTTTGCAAATTAGACACAAGATACACTAACTATGGTTTTGGGTTTCACTTAAAGCCACATAAGGGAAGAAATGTGGTATTTAGGGGCAGGTGTTCATCACAGCCCATTTCATACAGTTCATAACAAGCACCAAAACACTGTCTTTACATATATCTCTAGGAGACATAGGCTTGGAGGATGCATAGTGGGAATGACTAGCTGTGGTGAGGTAAAGCACAGCTGTAGACCATATATCTGTGCACTGTTCTTTATTCGCCCAGTCAAAATTTGTACCTGCTTTTTTTTTTCTGTAATGTTTTCTTGAGCTATATAAGCATAAGACAGAAAAGCTAGTTTGTTCTATAGTTCTGTACCAAATCCCTAGCTCACTGAAATGACTAAATTACATGCTGCAATGAAATTTGAAAATATCATGCATGAGAAAACATCTGAGAACAGCGCATACCCTACCTTTTTTTTTCTTCTCCCTCCGAATGCAGAAACATCACATTTTAAAAAGTGACTGAGAGGCAGTATGAACAAAGTTCCCACTCGTGCAAATATTCATGCGGCACTAAAAAACCAATTAGATCTGTTCCCATCTATGGGAACTGCCTAAAGCCATTAACAAGAAGAAAAATAAGAGCTATTGCATCTTTAAGAGCTATAGTATCTTTCAAAAACTACTCTCTAAAACGTGAATTACTGCTGTAAAACTACCTTAGGACCATTCATATCAAGCAGATATGACTTTATGTAATTCTGGGCTTACCTGGTGAATCTCTGACTCCTTTTTGTCCTGAAACAAAAAAATGCATCCTCTTTCTCCCTCTTGCTTTCAAAAAAATTCTCTGAAGTTGAGTGGCTACAGCAGCAGGACTCCCAGGCCCTGCACAGATGCGGCAGTCTGCTGAGAGAAGCCCTAAAGGATCTCTGAATACAGACTAAAGAGGAAAGGGCTTTGCAACCTAAACAGAATAGTATCCATGTCTTTTCGAACTGAGCTTCTGCAATGCTGGTGTAAAATCAGAGGACACGCTCAAAGTCATGCAAGGTGGCAAACGAGATGCTTATGACTCAGTGGAGACAAAGTCAAGTGGAAGCTGCAGCATGAAGGAACGTTTGACATTCTCATTGGAAGATATTCTCATTTAAATCACTTACAGGATGTAAATATGCAAACTTTCCAGTCTCCTTTTGTGAACAAGAAGAGTAAATTACTCAGGAAGAACAGAACAAACATTTTTTTATCACTGTTTTCTGAGACTAAGGCTTGAGCAAAGCCTACTCGCAGCTCATGCCAGTGGAAGAGGAAGAGATCTGCATGGAGTAAGGGAGGGTCGGAGGAAGAGTAGGAGGAAGAGAGAGAGTGCAGAGAAGTGAGCTTTTGGGTGTCGAAGTATGTGACCCCAGAAAGTCAGCTTTAGGAACTCACATTCCCTCACTTGAAGCTCTTCCACTTCTTTAAAAGCACATGCCGATTCCCTCTTGACTTGCCGACAGGCAGTTTAAAGATGCCCAGCTCTGATGTGCAGCGCACATTGATTTCCTATGTAACCTTGGCGGTAGTACTTAATCCCTCTATGTCTCAGTTAAACTATCCACAATTTTGACCCACTGTGCACTGAGCCTCTTTACCTCTCTGACTTCCCTAAAGCGCCTGTCTTGCAAAGTACTAGTGACTGCAGAAAACCTTGGCATTATTGTACCTGCACTGAATGAGGAAAACTGTTGGTTCCAGCATAACTGTGGACAGTAAAAGCTATATGGGTACCTTCAAGGAGAACAGAAGCCAAAACCTTACTCCAAACACTAGTCAATCAAACACTAGTCCCCTTCTGAACAAACAAGAATTTTCATTTTACCAGGTATGTAGAAAGATGTGTTTCGTGTCCTTCGTACTTGCTGGTTCCAGAGCTGAAACTGCCTCCATGTAGTTCTGATCATACCACAGGTTTAATAAAACTACCAACACCAACAAATAAACCTCAGAGAGAAAAAAAAAAAAAAGCCTACATCTCTACAGGAGGCATTTATGATCTATTTCACAAGGTCACTCAGAATTTTTCACGTTGCTTTGGTGATGTAATATGCTAAACTGGCTGCTCAATCTAGTTTACAGCTTTTTCAGACTCTGTCTTCATAAAAACAGTGTGACAGATTCCTGGGATCCTCACAAGACATCATTTAGGCAGCCTGCTGTTTTGCCAGCAACTGGAATTAAATGCTTACAAGTTAGTGGAATTACTCTCTGGCCCTAAGACAGTGCTTTCTCACTTTGGCACTATCTCTATGAAGATCAGGGCCAGCGAGAAGGAAACAGGAAATCGCTGGGTCTGTAAGATAGAAACTTCAGGAAAGATTGAGAGCACATAAACTCTTGCTGAACCACGGCAGCGTGTCCCTCTTCCCCCTATGACACAGACTTGACAGCAGTTTCCCCTCATGAGTCCAACCTCAGCAAAGCAAAGGAAAGCAAAAAAAAACCCAAACAAAATCTCCCCCCACCCCCAAAAAAAAAAAGAAAAAGAACAAGAAAAACAAAGGACAGACGCTTCAGCTCACTGCACCACCCGATGGCTTCCTCCCAGATAGGCCAACAGACTGACCCACTTGGCAGGCGCATGACTGCGAGACCTGCACAGCATCTGGCTCACCGCAAAGGGTCAAGAGGTGACACATGCTTAAGACAGCCCAACCAGGAACAATTTTTGTTTGCTTTGTTTAACTCTGAGATGGAAGGAAAGACGGGCAGAGACACACACACACAGAGCTTGTGGTTGTTAGTGAGAAAATGCAATTAGTGCTTGCAAACACTAGTTTTCAGAAAATGTGGGGAAACGTGCACTGTGGAACAGTGCAAGGGTGCATGGAGAAACCTGGTTGGAACTGCGCTTTGAGACAAGGCATACTTTCCCACTGCCATGAGAGATGCCACCCTTCACTGACATTACTTGGGCTGATGCGATAAGCGCCTGCAAAAACTCTGCAAGGTCCTTTAGAAAACATTCCCCACCTGGTGAGGGAAGGTGTGAATGGCAAAACATAAGGGAGTGACAGGCCAGGGGGTCCCAAGAGGGAAAACATGTGTGCGGTGGGGACGGACAGCAAAAAGAGAAAAGAAAGGAGGTGCACAGGAAATATGTGTAGACAGAACCAGTGCGAGAAAAACAGGTCTAAGCCTGGGAACACTAAACTGACAGCCAGATAGGGAAGTGCCTTTACCACTGAGGATCCCTCAACAATCCTGAAAATGCCAGGAATGGATGGGAGTGTCTGAAAAATTATAGTCCTTAGATTGAAGCAGACAGCAGATAAGGAGCTGACCGCAACTGCCATGATATGGTGGACTTTATTCCATGTGGAGTCCTTTGCTGTGCTGGAGAAAATCCCACCAAGTAGGGGTGGCTAAATAAACTGTGGGAAACGATTCCTTGCTCACCTTGCTTTAGAGGCTGCACCCTGCTGTTTAACATGCTTGCTGTGCAGCAAGTTGAGGTAACTAAATCATTGGAACTGGAAGTTCATAACAGGGGCAGGGCCCATGCAGAACAACCCATAATACATTTGGCCAGTTGTGTATCTCACAGTTCCTCCACAGATCTCTGAAAGATGTCTTCAGGCTGCTGGGGAAGGTCCATCAGTGCAGATGAAGAAAAGGCACTCAAAACTGTAAAGACTTATAAGAGGAAGCGAAGCTTCATGAGGCAAGAGCTGCCAAGAGAGCCCGACTCCTCCTCCAGTGTGCAGCTGGGCCAGTGCATGAAGAAGAGGAATCACTTGTTGGACAGGTGAATAGCCATCTTCTTCTGCCATGCCAGGGCACAGATATCAATCCTGGGAGAAGTGACTGCACCAAACCACTGGACAAGTCAGGTTTTCCCATTGGTGTCAAGATCCTGTGTAATCAATGAGACAGGCACTACTGAACCAGCTGCAGCCGCATTATAGGCTGGAGAAGTGATAAACTGGACCTAGCTGGAAACATCCCTCCTAGCGGGAGGAGTGGATGTAAGCTGGTAAAGCAGAGAACTTGGGCTCCTTTCTCAAGTCTCAAACGCTCTCATTCTGCAAGGCAGTGTGGGGAGTGCTCTAGTGCAAACAGCATCATTTCTGCATAGAGCAAACAACTGCACTCAACGGTTTTAACTCCTAAATATTTTTAATGTAAAAAATTGGGGAAAAAAGAACCTTGAAAGAACTAAAAAGACAAACACATGAAGACTGCAAAGATTATGAAAACAGATCACTGTCCTTCAAGAGACAAGAACTGCCCACAGATAAATCCTTACACTACCCTAAGGCCTTGCCAGCTGCCCAAACTCAACTGCATGTTTGGCATGCCCTGAGGCACCAAGTACTGCTGTGCTTACAGTGCTTTCCCTGCCTTGCAATACAAAATCTGGAATTTTTTCACTCTTCTTCAGTCCACATGTGATGCTTTCTGTGAGGGCTGGTCATGTGGTTCACTAGTGCTGTGAATCCAAGTCAATTCAATTCCTAAAATAAATAATAAAGCCCCCCTAACTCTGATTAGTTGCAGTTAGTCTCAGCTCAGGTAGCAGTGTATCTTACCACTCCTTAACGTTACTGTGGCAGAGGATTCCATTACACGTTCCACCTGGTACCATTTGCCAGTAGTGACACTAACATAACTATTTACTTATCATATTGGGTATCGAAATGTTTCTATCCCATTATAAAACAGTCAGTCAGTATTTGCTCATGTTCCTCTTTCCTCTGAAGCGTTTTTGTTAGTGATTCCAAGTATCCAACTACACTTTTGCAGGTAAGTGCAAAATCTCTTCACTTCTTTAGTCCTATCTTCTCAAAAGAGATGCAGGGATAGTAAAGGCTATTTAGCAGCTTATGAAAGGAAGCATGCAAGCTTTCTATTACAAATGATGTTGCATGTAAAGTCAACATGATAATCCATGTCAGGAACCCTATTTCAGGAAAGTATTTCAACAAGAACATATTTAAAAATGAGCATATAAATTCACAAAAATTCAAGTTAGCACTCAAGTACCTGCTTAAATTTATAGTCACATTCATTTCCATGTTTTTCCTTGGTGCCTTTAAAACGTTTTTCTGAAGTACGCTGGATTTCGGCATGGTGCCTTAAGTGTTTAACCTTGTTGAAAGCAAAGCGTGTCCACTGAAATACTCCATATGACATCAGTTTGCAAGAGGAACCCGAAGCTGCAATCTTCCCTTGAATAATCCTTAATGTCCAGTCCAGGATTCTTAGGCATGCATTAATCTATCTCCTATTCTGCAGCGAACTACTAATTCCACAATGAATCAAGCTTTCATCAGTTTTGAAGCATATCTGCAAAGTCATTGAGGGCATGTTCCCTCCTCCCTGGCCCCATCCCCAAAGCATAGAAGATTATCTGTTGTTTTCCCCAGTGGTCTTCTGCTTCATGGAGGGTGGCTCTGAGAAGAAGCCACTGGAAACCTGAGGCATGAAAAGGATGTGCTTGCCCTGAGGCAATTACAGCTCAACCTATTTAAGCAACCTGAGGTGCCAGGGTGTTGAGGAAAAGCAGAGTAGCAGAGTGGGCTCTTCCTGTGCAAGGGTAGCTCTTACAGCAACATCCTTCGAAATACAGGCTAGCATAGAAATATATCTCCATTTCTAAGTCAAAGAAATCACAGAATCATAGAATGGCCTAGGCTGGAAGGGACCTTAGAGATCATCAAATCCAATCTTCCTGTCATGGGCAGGGACGCCTCTCAACTAGATCAGGCTACTCAAGGCTCCATCCAACTTGGCCTTGAACATCTCCAAGGAGGGGGCAGCCACAAGGTCTCTGGGCAATTTATTCCAAAGTCTTGCCGCCCTCGAACTGAAGAATTTCTTCCTAAGACCTAATCTAAATCTATTCTCCTTCAACTTGAACTCATTTCGCCTTGTCCTATCAGTGGACACTCTTGTAAAAAGTCCCTCCTCAGTCTTGCTGTACGTTCCGTTCAGGTATTGGAAGGCAGCTATCA
>NW_009725435.1:0-2029 GCF_000703405.1 Apaloderma vittatum
ACCCCTGACATTCTGTGATTCTGTGATTTATGGAAAAAAAATAAATCCAAGTGAGCAACAAGGGCTGTTGGGAGGCGGCTGGGCTGCAGCTGCCGGAGCAGGTACAAGCCCTCATATGTGGAGGAGCACTGCCACCGCGTGGGCTCACAAATTCCTGTCCCACCCAAGTGCGTGGTGTGGCAGGGGAGCAACTCGGGCCTCTCACACTGACCACTTTTTTCTTCCTTTGGTGGTGGTTTTCTGTTTTCCAGAGGAGGTGGTGGGAAGGCCTGACAATAAAGTAAAACCGGATACAAAAGAATTGTGAAATCCAAAGCGCTATTTTCTCATCGTATGAATAGCAATCTCGTTTAAGCTCCGGTCTGTATTAGTGAAATGAGGACTTAGGTATGCGGCTTGAGGTATTTCCTTTTACAAAGCAGGTATTTATGCCTGTTTCTTAAAAAAAAAAAAACAACACCAAAACCCAAATCAATACAAAAACTAAAGCCAAAACACCCACACATCCGAAAAGACCAGTCCTGACCATGGCAAACAAAAAGTGTGAGATGGCAATTTTATCAAAATGGGAAAAATCTTTCTGTGTTCAGCAGAAATCACCAGAAATCAGAGCTTAGTCAGCTTTATTTCAGCAATAAAACTAAGATCTAAGACCCTGTCACTAAACTGCTTATTATTGCATAGTCCTTATTTTCTTACTTTACTTCTTATAAAGTATGTAATAGCTTATATGCTCTTAGTCATATATATCTATGACATGGCCTAATATATGCAACATCAAAACCAGTTTGATGGCTTGTGAAGAGAACCAGGTCACTTTAAAAAGCTCATGTCTCCTAAATTTGTATGTCATTTATATAAGACTGTATGTTTGACTTGACCTTTAAAATAAAATATTGTTCTGCTTGTTTATTATTTTTATCAAAAAATAATTCCAATTATAAGACAACTGTCAGATACATGACTGATTGCTGGATACAGATACTTCGGCTCAGAATTTTCACATCCACACAGTGAATCATAAACCAGTTTATCAAAGCCAAATAGTTAACTGATATAGTTACTTCTTTCAAGTATTCTAAATTCAATTCAGCATGACTTTAAATACTTAGTCATATCATATTGGATCATGTTACGTGATATGGTAAGATGAAATGATAAAGCTATTAAGGTTGTAACTCTAACATATACAGAGACTTTGTTTTTTTTTTTAATAGTTATTTCACCATGCTTAGGCTCAAAAAATTTCTCCACGTAGGCAAACCTGCAGTACCAGTGTCTGCCAAACACTGTGTCCTAAGAGACTGAAGGGGGTAAATCAGCAGTCTGCAGGTTCGAAGGACAACTGGCAAGTCTAAGGAGAATCAGGGAAGCCACCCTGAAGCTCCTGATCTGCACAGAGGCTGGAATGGACCAAAAATGTAATGAAAGATGATCGGAAAGACATGAAATGGATTTGAATCTGTAATTATGGAACCTGAGAGATCAACTCAGCTGATGTTTATCAATCCCATCAGTAGATCCTGCTGAGCCTAGAAACAAATGGCATCACTTACACAGGAAAAATCCTGCTTTTGGGTAACTTAGTAAATAAATACTAGTTATCTGCAAAAGACTCCATATTCAACATGAAAACTGGTGGCCAGACAATGAACAGCAACATCTATGTTTCTTTAAAAAGGTTTGACAGGTGGTACTCAGTTCTATTTGAGAAAGGACGAAGAGAAATTGTACGGAAGGAAATCCATGTCAATTATTACTCCTGTGAATAAGAAGCTAACATAACAGTAGCCACAGAAGATCACAGCAAAGGTCCATCGAAACCTAGCCTCATTTTTCAAATGCTGAAAAGAACAATCATAGAATCATAGAACAATTCAGGTTGGAAAAGACCCTTGGGATCATCGAGTCCAACCACTGACTCTACACTACAAGTTCACCCCTAAACCATATCACCCAACACCACATCTAAGCGACACTTGAACACATCCAGGGATGGCGACTCAACCACCTCCCTAGGCAGTCTGTT
>NW_009725435.1:2060-6542 GCF_000703405.1 Apaloderma vittatum
TCTTTCCATGAAGAATTTCTTCCTAATGTCCAGCCTAAACTTGCCCTGTTGCAACTTGAAACAAAAAAAAAAAAAGTAGAATAGGACAAGCTTTTTCCATTCAAAATCTTTCTGAGCTAGATGAGGCTCCTATGTGCTTAGTATCACTCGGCTGAACACCACCGCAACCACCACCTGCATGAATCTGCCCAATGTCCTCTTCAACACATGTACTTTTAATATCCACAACATACTCTGTTAAGTTCTCCAACTCAGTTACTGGTGAACAACCACATTTTTTGATCTTGCTGAAGCAGGGCCTTGCTAGTTTCACTTGCGGACGCCCAGCTCTCCTGCTGGAAGAATGGACAGTTGATCCCTGCCCATTCTTTTCATGCCACTCATGACTCTGCAGGTCTTCATCATATCCTTCTCAGACCTAACCTTGCAGGATGGATTTTGGAGTCCCAGCTATCCTGGTCATTCTTTGTATGGAAGAAGGTCTGTGTCTTTGCCCATTATTGTTTGGCTTCTCTGAATCTCATTCATTTGTACTATACACATTCTGAGCTGGGTGATGGAACCACACAGGGTGTTCGAGGTGAAGCACAGATTAAGACAGTGGCGTGACAAGTTTCTTTGGTTTGTCCTTTACTTGTTTCTTAGTAATATTTACTAGCTGATTTACCTTTTGGACCGCTGCTGAGCATCACGGTTACTTTTTCATTGAACTATTCTTCATAACTACAAAATATTGCTTATAACGAGAACCCAGTACTTCATACAGTACATTAGGGTTCTTTTTCGGGTATCTGAATCACTCTACCTACAATTAATTCAGGTGCCACTATGTTATATTACCCAGTTACTCAGCCTTACAAGGTCCTTCTGTAGCTTTTCATATTTGACTCTGTCTCTAGTAGGCATGTCACCAGCAAACACTGTCACCTTGTTGCTCACTCTCTCTTATGGGCTATTCATGGAAATGCTAATCATTAAGAAACCAGAACCAAACCCTGCAGATCTATAATTCTTCCACCGAAGAGACTGACCATAAATTCACCAAAACCGCTGTTCAGGATCAAATTGATCCAGCTCGTCCAACCACCTGCTTTCAACAGTAGCAATGAGAGATCCTACTCTGGGAGAGCACATGAGCCTTGGCTGCTTTCTGCAGCCCATTCCCCAAACACACCCCAGCAGCCACCACTGTTACACTGGGGACCTCCCTGACTAGTCCTTTTAGCATTCCCTCAACAGACTTGTCCATGAGTTCTTCTAATCCCTCCCTGAACCTGTCCACATGCTCTCACCCCACAACTACCTGTGTCACTCCCACTGAAATCCTTCCCTACATCCATCTGAAATTGCCCCCCCACCAGCCCCAGCACACAACCCCCAGCCCAGTGCCACAAGATGGGACAAACACCTTATCCACTGCCTTCATCTCATAAACCTCAATCACATCCCAGCCATCTCCTCTCTAACGTGAACAATCCTGGCTTTCCAGTCTTTCCTCCTAAGGAAGCTGATCCCCCTGCCCCCTTCTGTTGCCCTTCTCTAACCCGCTGTGTCCTTCTTCCGATGCAGAGACCAGAACCACACACACTACCCCAGGTGTGGGTGCACCAAGCTGGAGCAGCAAAACTGTGCCCTCTACCTTCTCAGTAGCCTCCCTGAGGACAGTCACTATTTTCCCAGCTTTCTGGCTGCCACAGCTCACGGCGCTGAGGTTTTCAGGGAGCAGCCACTGGTGACTGGTTTGACGACCCCAGCCCCTGGTGACTCCAAGAGACTTCTTTTGAGTGGTGGCTGCCACTTGCGAGTTCAGCACCATGTAAACATGGTTTAGATTATTCTGCCCAAGACATCAGCTTACACTGAAGCTCATTTGCGACCTTTCTGCCCTTTTCCTTTTTTCTGGAAATTTATTTTTGCTCTCTTTTTATTTTTCAATGGAACTATTTCTGCATGTAAGAAGTCTCTTTTAAGCTATAAGCACCCAGTCTTCTCAAAAACCTCTGGTAGCGTACCTTCTCTTTAAAGCTTCCTGAAAATCCAACTGCATAAATCAAACCACCTGCATCTACAATCCCACTTAGTAAACTTTAGTAAAAGTCGAGGAGTCTTAGATGTAGCAAACCTTTAAAAATGTATCCAAATTCAGGCAGAAACAGTCCCTAACATACTAACACACAGCAAGCATAGACATATGCTTCTTTGTAGAAAACACTGTGAAGATGAAGAAAGATGAGCATTCTACAGCATCCATGGGAAACCCATACACCAGAAGCCTTCCCTAAAATGTGCTGCTGCCCTTGGTTTGTCACCATACATTACTGCTGATCTCACATTATATGAGGTCATGAGCATGTTAAAGAATATAACCTCACTAATGAACATTACAAGATTTATTCCTTTAAGTCTGTCATAAAATTCAGCTGATGTAGCTGCATTACCTGGATGTGAGAAATTTGCTGAGTGACAAAACCGGTGTTTAAGCAGCTCCACTTAGTCAACTGAAGTGTTATTAATAGAGTAAAAGAATGAAATGGCACTTGGAAAAGTGGTGTTGATACATGAACTAGAGCCAAGTCCCATAAGATATGGCTTCACTGAGATACAGCGTTCTTTGATGTATTTAGTAAGTATTGTCTTTAAATAGTAAGGCAAACTACAACAAATCTGAATATTTCAGTGCTCGTGCTGTTGACATGGGTGACAGAAGTATCTCAGCAAACACTGACAATTGAAATTTGGTGTAACGGGCCCATGCACTCAAGACAGGTCCATCACCCTGTCATCTACACTAACAGCGTGCTCTGGATGGTCTCTGCAGAAAGCTGAATGCATCAGGGATCACGTATTTCACATAATGTGTATAAACCAATGCTCTCTGAAATATTTTACATGATGATCTATCTGGAACAGGAGCATCCACAACTGGATCATGTGGGAGGCAAACTACTGACAGACTGATTAGAAGAAAAGAGAAACACCCCTTGAAATTCCAGCACACCCAAACCTCTAGAAGAGCCACTAGTAGTTCACTCCTCGGATGATTAGGTATCTGAGGTCCTGGGCTGCAGATAAGGACTTCAAGGCCACATGTACTCAGAAATCAACTGCCCAAGAATATGATGTGGGATGACACAGTCACCTTAAGGCACCGCTCTGAATCCCTTGCTCTTGCTGATGAGACAACCCTAAATGAAAGATACAAAACCTGCTGAGATGAGGGCAGATCAGAACTGATTTTCAGAGTCTCTCTTGCAGCAGCAAACTAACATTCCTCTAGTAAGAAGACAGCAGACAAACACACTACACTTCAGTCTTCGACTCATCTCACATCACTACTCTCCAGTACCTTCTCTTCAACTCGAAAAAGAGAGCAATTAGCTGGCATTATTTTCTGATTGTCACTAATTCTAGTATTCAGACTTCAAACATGCACCATAAATGTTTTTCTGTTAAAAAAACACATTTAACAAGTTCTTGTTCACAATCTATTTTACAAACAAAAAACAGTTCTAAAATCTACAGATAACACTAAGGTTAAGTCTTCGCTGCAGCAAACAAAAGCATTACTTTACACACTAGTCGAATTCCATCTAAATTGTTCATGTATCAACATCATTCCTCAGCTACCTTAATGGTTCAAGAGAAAGCAAAAATGCCTTTACTCTATGAAACTAAAACCACCAAATGCTTCTTTCAACAGGCTCTTAATCGCCCTTCTTGTCCTAGGCACATCTTCCTGCGTCTGTTCCACTTTACCTTTTCACCTGAAAATGATGAACACCACGCAAAGTATTCTAGAATTTCGTTAATGGATAATAGTAAGCTTGTTCTGAATTTCTGCAGCTCAGCATTCACTTTTTCCACAATTGCATATCTTGTAACTACCTAACATATATTTCACTTTTGTGTCGCTTTCAACTGGTAAGAATTCATTAGAGAATAAACTGTGTGTGTACAAGTTTGCAACTGCAAACTTTTGTTTTCTAAATTGTTATTGTACCTATTTCATACTCTAGTTCTCAGGATCACCCAACGCTTACCGTGTAGCACTGTCACCCTCTTCTATATTGCCAGTGCCTCCCAACTCTTCATCACTAGCAAATCAAAACAGTAAAGCTTTCATTGCTACATCAGGAGCCTCATTAAATATTTAGTAAGATTAGTCTCAAGACAGATCTTCAAAGAACTAATTTTATAAGCTTTTACACTCGTATTTGATAGATTTTCTTTTCAATATTATTCACCGTAATTTGTCTCCAGCTACTTCCCCATCCTCTTTACAACCTGGGTGCTATCCCTGTTTTTTCAGCACAATAACAACTTCCTTTGCCGCAGCTGATCGAAAACCTGAGCGTCGTCTAGAAATATATAAAAAAAGCACCACAAAAAAACCAAAACAAACATAAAAATACTCCACTTCCCTTAAACACAGTCCATTGATCTCCACTGGCTTCTCCTACAAAAGCAGCAGCACCCGCAGGG
>NW_009725436.1:0-33923 GCF_000703405.1 Apaloderma vittatum
AGAGAGAGAGAGAGAGAGGGAGGGAAGGTCACCACAGGTCAGCACCTGCCTGACAGCCTCAGCGTCTGCTCTCAGCAAGACTCATCGATATTCGCTCCCTGTCACCTTGGAAAAAGAAAAAAAAAAAAAAAAAGACCCTGCTACCTACAACCCATCAGCAAGTAAACTAAGCTTAAGAAAAAAAAAATATTTAAACGTAGTAGAAGCCACAGCAGCTGAAGCTGATCCCCGGGTAGCATGAATAGCATGAATCAGATAGATACAAACATGCAATACACCTACAACTACGAAGAAGATGAGTACATGACCCAAGAAGAAGAATGGGACAGGGACCTGCTCCTGGACCCAGCATGGGAGAAACAGCAGAGGAAGGTCAGGGAATAAAATAGCGTGTGTCCGTGTATGTGCTTCTATGTGGAATGATGTCCTCTCCTAATGCCACACTGCATCTGGGTTGCCAGGGCTGTACAGTAAGGGGTTCTAATTTTGTAAAAGAATATACTTCATGTCCTATAAAGCATGTATATAATATATATTAGCTATACCATATTTTGATGATAAAGCATTCCCTCTTGGGATTCTTGAGTGAAACCTGTGTAAAATGGAACTCATTTATTAGAGTCAGGAGTTTCTTTTTGTATTGCACTGGAAATATTCTGTTGGTACCTCGAGATTTAACTATTAGTATTTCACTAATTTATAACTCCTTCCTGCGTCTTCCTCTCAGAAAGCAGACTCTGAATTTATGTGTGTGCCTGATCGCTTTTCAAAAACAGTAAATTGCAATTATAAAGTGGGGTTTTAAAACTGTTGTGCAAAAAAAATTGCAATATTTCTGAAAGCAGACGGAGAAAGTGCTTTTGAAATTGTGATCTTGTGAGTCATCTCTTATGAATATTTACTTTTAATTCTGACTGAATGATCTGACAAGGAAAATATTACCTAGAGATATATCCAGGCTAAAAAAAAGCTGTTTCATGATTGGGTCCCACATACCAATTCACTGTCTGGGAAAAAAGTGGATCTGTAAACTCCTGAGAATATATCTTTGTAAAGAAAAGGCTGCTTGCCTTTTAAGTGTAAGAAAACTATTATGCTAGTAAACACCGAATTTAGGCAAGTAAGCACTGAACGTAGGCAGAGATTATAATCCCATCAGCGGTTTTTTCGGTAGTTTGGTACTTTAGTAATATTTGCAATGTATAATTTCAGAACACTGACTTTTTAGAAGCATATGGAAAACAAAGAGAGTTGAAATATTGTAAAGGATTTGTTACATCCTAATGTAAAAGGTGATGTTGAAGTCACAGCTGACAGATCTGGGATTAAAAGGTTATCTGCTGGTTACAAGAGTGGAGAAAAAAAAGAAGGCAGTGGGGAGAGAGAGAAACAGCACTCTGGACACTAAGATTGAATATGCTTTTTGCTATGAGTGAGCAGCTCACTTCAAAAACTTAAGTAGAGGTTGCCAGCTTATATCTGATGACAGAGTCTGGCCAACCGTTACAGTCAAAGCTTCTATGTGAAGTATAGCTGTAAAAGTAACAATGAGTTTGCTTTTCCATTAAAATCGGCAGAGGCCATATTTTCATCTCAGTTTTTACTTGTAGCCTTCCTCCTTCTGTGATTTTCAGATGGTTTTATTTGATTTCCTACACTCACAAGTGTTTGAGTCCTGCTGTATGAGTACAGTGGGAGAAGTTCTGGGCTGGGTTGAAGTTCACTTTTCTTGATTTACCAGCTGCTGCAACTCCTAACCGATTATTAAACTGTGCTCATCAAGACTGACATTTGTTTTAATTTGGCACTCTTTAGATGATGAAGTATTCTTTTATGTTTTATAATGAGAATGGAAATTATCTTAGTGCTTAAGTGCTTTAGTCATTTGAAACTGCTCAGCCATAACAGGTTGTGGTTACATCTAATTAGAATTCAGTTGTCCAGCATTTCAAGGAATGCATGTTCAAAATAAAGAAATAGTGGGCAGATTACTAGTCATTCCTCTAATGCGGTTTTCCTACAATGCAGGTAAGTGATAAAAAAATAAAGAGAATTTGGATTCTGTAGGCTTTCTTATGTTTGCAGTAGGTGTCTTTACTTTTACAGAAGAGCAGGGAGTAGTTAGTGTAACACCCAAGGTTTTGATTGCATTGAAAAATTAAACAGACTCTACTTTACTTCTGTAGAATAAAGACATTGTGGCTTTGCTACTTTATGTTGCCAGTCCTCGGGTCTCAGTTTTGATATTAAAATGATACCACAGTGCAATAAAATTTAGGAGAAGGTATCCTCATTCCCTGTCTTGGAAAGGAGTCTGAATTTATTATTATGTGCAAAGTGCATACTCTCATGATAAAGGGCCTGATAAACTTTATACAATTTCAAAGCTTCTGTCTTTCTCTGATTGGCATGAAGGCAACTGCAGCAAGTGCTTTCTTTATTTCCTTATTTATTAGGAGAAGATTGCAGATATATGGGCATGAATCTTTGTTCTAACTGGTATTATAATATTAAAAAGTGATCTCAGTGGAGCCCTGGCAGTTGGTAGCATATATTTTCTATTAGACCGTCTTGGAACAAACCAAAAATAAATGCCATTGTTTCTATTGTGGGCTGCTCTCTCCAGACTTGCCATTTCAGTGATATGCCTGGTATGACATCTGTCAACAGATGCTGGTAACACATGATGACGTCCATGGGATTACAATGGATGTGACGCCTAATTATAACCATGGTTCATAGAGTATTATGGTCTGCTGTAGTCCAGGCCCCTTGGTGGTTGCAGGTGTCGGAATAAATATGAAGTACACTGTAGGAAAGGAAGTTGAGCTGTAGCTTAGCTCTGTCTCTCTGATTGTGGACAACAATTTAAATGCTTTAATTTGGGTAATGTTTATCCTGTGTCACATCAAGAAATCAAGAAAATACAATTTGACTATTTGCTACATTAGACGTAAAAACTCAGACAGGATCATGTGGTTGGAAATTTCAGGCAGCAACTGTAAAAGAAAGACTAAATGACAATTAAAATTTCTATTTTGGGAAGACAGGCTGCCTCCAGTAGGAACTAGAGCGCTACAGCGTTGTTGTCTTTTGAACATGTAGATGGGAAGCATGAGATTCGAAACTTTTGAAATCTGCTCCGTAAGCCGGTACACTTCCACTGTCCATGTACGCGTGTTTCTTCAGTACTACACAGAAATAAAAGAGTATTGGAAATGAAAAAGTCTGACTGGAGGGGATGGGATTCTCTTCTTCACTCTGCTCTGTAACTGTAGGCAAGGTCAGCTCACCTTACACCTTGGTGTTCCTGCTGGTAAGAAGAGGACAGCGGTGGGATTCCTGACAACTGGTAGATGTGGTTGGCTCTGTGGCGTGTCAGACTGGTGATTAGCTGTCTTTCCGTCCTTACCCTGCTGGACTGGAGTGGAAGTGAAAATCATATGAGCTCACAGTGGAAGACTTAAAACCTGATTTGTCTTCTCTCCATAGTAAATTTATTTCTTAAGTTTCGAAAAAAAAACCATTCAAGAAACTCCACAAGTCCTTGAGTTTTCACTAGCCTGTATCTCAATATAACTAAAAGGAACACAGGAAAATACAGTGTCCCTTAGCTTAGAAGACCAAGCTCAACAATGCTACTCAAAATGCAGATGTGTTACATTTCTTCCACTGAGTTTCAACGGGGAACACTACTTGGTGAGCTGTGTGTTAAATGGTGCTCCTTCGTATTTGTAATTTTTGCTGTAAATACTTCATTACAGGAGTGTGCTTTTTTTTAAATTTTGACGTGAAATGTGGTTTGACAATTTTCAAGGAAGTCTTGACGATCAAGATCTGAAGGCTATGAAACAGGTGTGATCCTGTCTTCGGGACAGTTGTGTTGTAAAGTACTAAACTGGCTCCACAGATCTCATAGGTGTCTACTCCAGTCATTCAGACATGTCTCTGACACTGTCGCACTAACATGGTAAGGAAAGAACAGTAAACATACAACTTGCCTTACTGGTTGTATAGATGAATGATATTATTCTAGCTTGCTGGATGGCCCTGATACTAATGCTTTGTTAATGCAGAAGGATATCAATGAAGTTATCAAGGCATTTTTTGACCATTTTGATGTTTTTTTACACTGGTGTAGAATAAATGAGAAAAGTCATAATATTTATTTACCTTTTTATTGAACTATTTGTGGATGCAGATCTTGATGACACTGAACGCTCAGTGAGGACTTCGGAAAAGGTTCTTTAGGAAAGAAGCTGTGTCTTTACAGTCTTCAGCAGATGACATTTTCAGTGTGATCTATAAGGATTTATCTGCATTACCTCCTTTGGCTGGTAATACAATTCCTGTTGTCCTTGCAGATAAAAAAATGCGTTTGGAAGCCACATATATGGCAAATTATTTGGAAGAAGCTACCAGGACTATAGATTATGGACAACATCCTTCTTTTTCTAGTGTTGCTGCAACTTCATTAAGTTCAGCAGATTTGAGAGGTTCATTGCACCCTGAAAGAGAAATTGACCTTCAGTTCAGTCTGACATCAGAGTTCATAAATACGATTACAGTCAGTGCCCTGGATTCACTCTGAAGTTTTGTGGTCTTCTATGGATGGAATCTAAATTGATTTCTTATCGGAACCTCTTCCTGGAAGAAATCTACTGATGAGTGAGGAGACAGATGAAATAGTGGAAAGAAGCAACTTCACTCTTAAACCAGGAAGAGAAGGAGAGAAATAACCGAGCCTGAATGAATGAATGATAAAGAATTGTAGGCAGGAAAACACTGGCAGGAGAGGCTAGATCCCACCAGCAAAACTCAGTACTTTATAAACACTTCTCCTGGATTTACAGGCTCCAGAATGAAATTGTTGGCATGGAGAATATAGCAATATCTACAATCTGTACAGGGCATTCCAGCCTAAGTCATGGTTTTTCACTGAGATTATCTGGAAATAATCAAAGCTGGAGTTCTGGGTCTGAGGTTATGGAGGACGATGTTTGGGGTTTTTTTTTCTGTGGATGTAGGATTTTGGGGTGGAACTTTTAGTTTTGTTTTGGTTTTGTTTAGTTTTGAATATTTTTGTTTGCTTGTTTTTAGACTGTGCAAAATTCTTTCCTTGAATAATCAGTCTGTTCTGGGTGTGAGGTTATGGAGGACGATGTTTGGGTTTTTTTTTTTCTGTGGATGTAGGATTTTTGGGTGGAACTTTTAGTTTTGTTTTGGTTTGGTTTAGTTTTGAATATTTTTGTTTGCTTGTTTTTAGACTGTGCAAAATTCTTTCCTTGAATAATCAGTCTTGGGGTTAAGCTCCCATAGCACACTGACAAACCATCCATCTCTTGAGGATTTTTAATGAGGTGACACTTTTTACCCACATGGAATACCAATGGAATTGTTGAGAAGGCACAGAGATTCCCCTCTGCAAGTGAGCAACATGAACAGGCTCTGGATGACAACGAGTAGTGAATGCAAATGTGAGGGAGGTGAAAGAAACACTCCTTTCTAAGAGTTTATCAGCATTCTCATTAATTCCTAGCACTTGACAGTAGGACATTTCTTATAAAGATGGGTGTTGTGGGTTGAGTAGCTTTAGGACTAACTTCAGGAGGGGATTTAATTTGTTAGGAAAATCCACTCGAGTAAAAAGCAGAATGATAGTCAGTGGAAAAATGCTGTGCTACACTAAGGCATACACAGAAGTTCTCTGCCTCCCTTACCTTTTATGCAGGTGTCTTGGGAATTCTGTAGGTTGAAATACAGAATTTTCTGTAGGCTGAAATACAGAGTTTTTCATTAATACTAATAGTTAGAGAAGCAAACAATATTACCTTTTTAGACTTTTTTTTTCTAGCATGCAGTCAGTACTGTGACTGTCTTCTGTAGAAGTACAATGTCTTGCCAAATGATATATGCCACCATAGATGCAGAGTGTGCCTTATGATAACATGATATTTCAGCACCACATGGCTGAATGCTTAAACTCCAAGGTGCATCAAAAATTTTCCAGTAGTATATGCCAAAATCTCTGGTATTAAGAACACACACATAAAACATCTCTTGTTTCACTATAAATCCTGAGTGCTCTTTAAGTTACCCTCTCAGTGGTAGATAGCTCCATGTAGAGTCTCACTCAGAAGTTGGTAGTCAATGGATGGGCTTCATTTTTTCCTAACACAGCATGTCTTGAATTTTCAGCATATTCTGTAACTGTCCTAAATATTAGACATTGGTGCAACAGGACGACATGGAGTTGCAGTTTCTCTATTCCTGTGAAGAGTTGCCATGAGGGTATAGCAATATGGGACGTGTTTATGGCTTGCTCTGTACGGTTGGCCTCTTCGAGATTAGTGCTTGTCGAAATAGTAACATGTTAAATTCCTCTTGCTGATGTTACTTGTGTGGAATGCTGCTTGAGAGGAACATGCCGAAATGATAGTGGAACGATCATATTTTGTCAGTGTGCTTCATATTCTGTCTTGGAAGCTGGTCAGTAAGGTGTACAGCTAAAGAAGGTCCTCAGTACTGTAGTGATGGTGTATAAAGGAAAAGTCAAGGAAAGCTGATAGGAAATTCACTTAACTAGAAGTGTTTATGGAGGTAGGTTTTTTCCAATGGGAAGGTTTTCTTTATCAGTACTCAATGCAAGAAATCAATATGTTACTCAGTATTATATTCTCTATTTAAGCTCAAACGGCCCTCTCAATATTGACCCATTCCAGGCTCTTCATGCTTTTGTTAGTGTTGTCCAGTGGATAATTCCTACAGTCCAAATCAGCTGTTAATTGCCTCTCACCCCGGAATGTCTGTCAGCAACAGAACTATATGATTGTGGAAACAAATTATAAGAATCATTTTATAACGGAAAGCAAAGGCTACCTTATACTTGCACTCATGGGTACACACCACATACTCCCCTGAAGTTTGTATGGTAACAAGTCCCCAGATACACTGATCCAATTAGTAAGACAATAAAGATTGGAAGAAAGTATGGATCTAAGTATGTTTCCATAAGCTGCAACCAAGGTGCTTAAGAGCTAGAGAAAAGCTGTGTGTTAAGCAGTGGACTTTGCCATAATCTCTTGGGGTGGGAGGTCTGCATCTTGCCATGGATCTGTGTTTGGGTCACTGGAGAGTTGAGGAGAGGCATGGGAGGTGTTTGCTTGGAAGAGCACTGAGGGTCTTCAGCCCTGAGGCTGCAGTAAACAGGGAATCTGTGCTCATACAGTTTGTAGCCCTGTGCAAGCAAAAGCGAGGCGCAGGTATGTTCTGTATAGTAATGAATCCCAGTAAGAAAATACCATGGTTATATCGCCAATTTCCAAATCAAACTAAGACACCTCTGCAAGATGAATTTTGACTGCTTTTTGCCGATGGGATGACACAGTTCAAAATCTTCCTCTGCAGCCCTTCCATCCTCTTACAAATAAGACAAAAAAGGGATTTCATCATTATGATGGAAAAAACGAATACCAAATGCCTAACATAAATTTAATCGCTGTTGTGTAAATTCTCATCCATTTAATGACATCTAGTTTAGTTAGTAATTTCTGTATTGAACTTTACAGTTCTTGGCTATGCAGTGTTTACTCTCAGCTGATACTAGAAGAATGCATTCATATCCTCTTAAATTTCATTCCTAGTAATTTGGGGTGATTTTCAAGTATTAAGTATTTGTAGGACATCTTTTCATGAAATGCTGTGATAAGGGTGTGTAACATTTGTTAGAATATCACTGGATTTGTTGGTTTTAAGTATGCCTCAAGTTGAGAGACTTGATGCATAAAGCTGATCATAACTCTACAGATTCTGTACAGTGTTCTTTTTCTACCTGATAAAAGTGGTCATGTATTTAATGATGGAAGTTACCTCTTTCCACGGGATTTAACCAGCAAACACAATGTTATGATCACCCTCTGTGATGGTTTCTGTAGGTATTCTGTAGTAGCTCTTCCTGCTGGCAGTACAAGTAACTCTTCAGTACAGATCAAGATAGCATAGTCCTAGTAATCCTTCAACTACTGGCGTGAAAGGATTACTGGGCAGGTGTTACTGCTCAGCAGGAAGAGGTAGAAGACTTTGAAATGCAGTGTTCTCTTTTTAGGACTATGGCCCACTTGAAATGGTAGCTTGTAGAAATACACTTCATTCTTTGGAAGGCCTGTCCAGAGGAAAGCAGCAGCTGACAGTTGTCTGGCTAATGTTTAGTTAGTTTCTATACTTGGACATTAAATTTCCATATGTGCACATAGATGAGAAAATTAGTCTTGAATTTGTGTCCTAGGTGCAAGAATGGGCACTGCTGCTTCTATGTCTGGTCCTAGTTTTCCCTGCTTTTCATTTAGAAGGACGTATCACCTTTGTCCTTGTCTTCCTTTCCCAAATAGTGCTTGTAATACCTATGTGCTGGCTTTACAGGTGAAAGTCCTACTGTATTTGGGATGAGTAAGATTTTCCGTTTCCTTCAAATGCTTCCTTCTGACTGCTCTTAACTGTCGGAATCCTTTCAGCTTGAAATCTGGTGGTTGTTCTTACTTCTCTTCAAAAACCCGTGAGCCACCCATTGCTTTGATAACTAGCAGAACCTTATTTAGAGCAGATGGCTTCTACTCTTAACTGCCTCCTGGAAAAGCCTTGCTCACTCCCACTACCATAGCAGGAGTCTGTGGAGAGTGACTGCCCGAGGCTAAAATTAGCATCTGTGATTATTCCTTAAGCATCTAAGGAAATGCTCATATTTTCTAAAGGTGCTGAACACCCAGGCATTTCCACTGACGTCAGGAGGAACTTCTGTCTATTTTGCACCTCTGAAAATTAGCCTGCTATTTTGGCACTCACAGAAAGGCTTAACCATCTATCATTAAGTGATATTTTTTTTAACTCAGTTCTATGTTTAATCTTGGCAGCAGTGTAGCTTTTCACTGCTGCAAGATTTAAGACATTGCACTCTTTAATATGAAGATTGGCACCCAGCTGCACTAAATGCAAATAAGAAAAAAATACAATATGCATAAAAAATACATAAATGATTGTGTAGCTCTGGGCTTTATTTTACCTCGAGGAGCTTCTTTAGGCTATGGAAAAACCTCTGTGGTCCCAGTTCATCTCCAGCTGTACTCTGGAGTTCAGTTCTGCCACACGTTTTCTTTGACAGAGGAGACACTCTACTCCCATCCAGAGACTTCCAGTCTCCTTCATTTGCTGGTGCAATGATCTGCGGTACACAAGATCGCTGAAGAAATTTATTCTTACCACTTCTTAATCCCAAGTCATTTCAGTAATGTAGCTTGCAGTGTAGCCCCACAGGCAGCTATAACTCTATGTGTGTGTATTATGTATAATCCACTTATCATCCATCTCTCATTAATATTAGAAGACAAAACTGTACATGAGGCTGAAGTTTGCTCGCTTTCCTTTTGTCTGTCACCCTTGTTTCCATGACCGAGCACAAGTCCCAGCATGGCTCCTGTTAAGAATAGATGCGCTATAAACAGAAAGCTGTGTGTTTAATTGACAAAGCAGTTTGCTTATCACAAACACTGTGCTGTCTAAAACACAGGTGTTTATGCTTTCAGCAGGTACAACCATCATTGCTTGTTATTTAACCATCTATTCTTAGGTTAGTGCTTGAGAACAGGTTATTTAGTTAAATTTCATATTTATATATAATCAAACCATCCAAAGGTCCTGAGTAATGTTTTGGGTTTTATTCTGTCCTTAAGAACTGCTCAGTAATTTAGGAACCTGAGGCAGACTAAAAATTATTTCGGAACTCAAATTTTTCTGAAAGCCTGCTGGCTTGCAGGATATTTGAAATGCTTTGGAAGATATTACTTTACAGCTAATGCCTCATAAAAAATATTAGAGCTTAAAAAAATCAACCTATACTTTTTAAGTAATATCTTTAACAGCAGAAGTTATCAAATAATTTAAAAACAAATTCTGAAAAACAGCTTGAAGTCAGAATTGGGTTTTCCTTTTTTTTAATCATCAGTTGCAATAGTAAAGAGATTGACATGGACAGATTGTGTACTTTGTGTACTAAGAAATACTGAATCTAGTAAACCGGTGTATATGCCACAGAGGAGCTTTTTGTTGCATAATTGGGAATTAACGCTTGAGATTTTAATTTCTCTCTAAGAATTCCAACTGAAACGTTAGTTTAGATTACAAGTGAAACTAGACTTGTTTGTCTTCAAATGTACTATATAGCAGAGTGCAAAAACATTTACTATGTAAATATCTTGGGGTCTGACTGTTGACATACTTTTCCCATCATTTATTGGTGTCAGGCACTTAAAGAGATGTGTGTGGAATTGAAAAAACTCGTGAAATTGAAAAATATCTCTTTTAGCTTTCTCAGTCAGAAGACATGCTTTTCTGATTATGGAAATGTTTTAAAGAATATTTATAAGTTGGATAGGAACATACTTTTATCCCACTCTGACTTTATTGACCAATTTATAATGGATTTACTTACTCACCTGGCAGTGTAGCATATAATTACTGGTTAAAGATAGCATGGTGAAGAAAATCAACAGAGAAAGCAAGGGAAAGACATTTGGAAATCCAGTCAACTAAATCCTGGATTAGCCTACTTTAATTAATCCTTCTATTTCCAGAGGGCATACCTTTAGTTCCTTCCATACTATAATGTATGAATGTTTCTTTCATCTCACCCTAAATAGTATTTGGTCATTTAAATATGTATCTGCTGAAACAAAAATGTTAGCCAGTAGTATCTGTGATAGTTCAGGAGCTCTTGGGAAACCAGGAGGAGCCACTGTAGGGCACAGCTGGTTCAAGAAGGACCCAAGACTGGAAAGGAGAATAGGAGAAACGATCTCTTTATAAGAGGGTTGATTTGACACTGATAGGGTAATGTTAATGCATGTTCTTTATTTCTCTCTTACTTGAGAGAAGGCCCCAAGCGGTATAAAGGGCATAGACTTCATCTCTAAAACACACCTGCAGGTTTGTCCCTTGCAGATCCACCACAGTAATTGAGACCCTTTTTGGATTACCTGTACTTCATTTTTAACTCTGCACAGGAAGAGGTAAAAATAACAGAAATTATGCTCTTGTTCCATAATAGCAAACAAGTGACCAGGTGGAAAAGAGTATAGAGGGAGAGAAAAACCAGAAAAATCACTGATCTCAAACCTTTTATTATTGCTGAAACAGTTCCATCCAAACCAGCTGCTATGCTGGACCTTGTTCTCACTAGTGAGGAGGGGCTGGTGGACAACATGAAGCTCAAGGGGAGACTTAAGCTGCAGCGACCACAAAATAGTTGAATTCAAGATCCTTAGGACAACACAGCGGGTGCACAGCAAGCTCACTAGCCTGGGCTTCAGGAGAGCAAACCTTGAACTTTTCAATGACCTACTTGGTGGGGTACTGTGGGATAAAGCCCTGGAGGGAAGAGGGGCCCAAGAAAGCTGGTCAGTATTTGAGGATCATCTCCTCCAAGCCCAGGAGCAATGCATACTGACAAAGAGGAAGGTGGGCAAGAATGCCAGGAGGCCTATATGGATAAACAAGGAACTCCTGGACACAACTGGTTGCAAAAAGAAAGCCCACAGAGGATGGAAACAGGAACAGGTAACCTAGGAGGAATACAGAGAAGTTGTCAGCCAGAGGTCAGGTTAGGAAAGCTAAGGCCCAGACAGAATTAAATCTGTCCAGGGACATCAAGGTTGACAAGAAAAGCTTCTACAAGTACCTCAGTTACAAAAGGAAGAACGGGGAAGATGTGGGCCCTTTCTGGAAGGAAACAGGAAACCTAGTCACACAGGATTTGGAGAAGGCTGAGGTACTCAACAACTTTTTTGCCTCAGTCTCACTGGTAAGGTCTCTAACCACACTGCCCAAGTTGTGGAAGCAAAGGCAGGAACTGGGAGAATGAAGATCACCCACTGTAAGAGAAGATCAGATTTGAGATTGTCTAATGAAACTAAAGGTGCCTAAGTCTGTAGGACCTGATGAAAACCATCTACGGGTCTGAGAACTGGTAGATGAAGTTGTAAAGCCACTTTACATCGTATGTGAAAAGTCATGGCAGTTCAGTGAGGTTCCCACTGACTGGAGAAGGAGAAACATAACTTTTCAAAAGTGGAGAAAAGGAAGACCCAGGAAACTGGGTCTCATTTCAGTGCCCGGCAAGATAATGGAGCAGATCCTCCTGAAGGCTTTGCTAAGGTACATGGAAAATGAAGAGGTAGCAACCCACATGTCTTGACCAAGGCCGAATCCTGCTTGACAAATCTGGTGGCCCTCTGTAATGGAGTTACAACATTGGTGGATAAAAGAGCAACTGACATCATCTTTCTGAACTTGCACAAAGTGTTTGACACTGTGCCACATGACATCCTGGTCTTTAAAATTGGAAAGACATGGATCTGATGCATAAACGGCTTGGTGGATAAGGAACTGACTAGATGGCTGCTCTCAAAAGAGATGCAGTCAATGGCTCAGTGTCCAGATGCAGTCCTGTGATGAGCGGTGTTCCTCAAGGGTCAGTACTGGGACTGGTGCTGTTTAACATCTTTGTCAGTGACATGGACAGTGAGATTAAGTGCACCCTCGGCAAGTTTGCTGGCAACACCAAGCTGTGTGGTGCCATCACTACACTGGAGGGAAGGGACGCCATGCAGAGGGACCTGGAGGGGCTTGAGAGGTGGGCCCAGGCCAGCTTTGTGAAGTTCAACAGGGCCAAATGCAAGGTCTTGCACCTGAATCAGGGCATTCCCAAGCACAGATGTAGGCTGAGTGATGAGTGGATTGAAAGCAGCCCTGCAGAGAAGGACTTGAGGGTGCTGGTTGATATAATGCTCAACATGAGCCAGCAACTCATGTGCTGGCAGCCCACAAAGCCAACCATGTCCTGGGCTGCATTAAAAGGTGTGTGGCCAGCAGATCAAGGAAGGTGATTCTGCCCCTCTGCTCTGCTCTTGTGAGACCTCGCCTAGAGCACTGCGTCCAGTTCTGGAGCCCCCAACACAAGAAGCATATGGACATGTTGAAACGTGTCCATAGGAGGGCAATAAAGATGATCAAAGGGCTGGAGCACCTCTCCAATGAGAACAGGCTGAGGGAGTGGCGTCTGTTCAGCCTGGGATAGAGAAGGCCTTACAGCAGCCTTCCAGTACCTGAAGGGTCCTACAGGAAATCTGAGGAGGGACTTTTTATATGGGCATGCGGTTATAGGACACGGGGCAATGGTTTTAAACTAGAGTGGGGTAGATTTAGGCTAGGCATCAGGAAGAAGTTCTTTACTTGAGGGTGGTGAGACACTGGTGTTCAAGGCCAGGCTGGATGGGGCTTTGAGCAACCTGGTCTAGTGGGAGGTGTCCCTGCCCATGATGGGGAGGTTGGAACTAGATGATCTTTTAAGGTGCTTTCAATTCAAACCATTCAATGATTCTATGAAACCTGTTGGCATTTTTACTGTGAATCCTTTTCTGAAGATGCTTTCTAGTTTGGTCATGCTCTTGTGAAGTAGACATGCTAAGTATGTAAAGCAATGCTCCAGAATTAACTTCTTTTTAGCTACGTAGAAGTGACCCTATTTCTTTTGACCCTGTAACAGTTAAACTTTTCCTTGGTATATTGGTGTTATGACATAACTTTTCCAATCTTTGTATTTCTTAGTTTTTCAGTAGTTAGATCCAAAAAGTACACCTTAAATACAGCTCTGTCGAACTAGTGCTTACAGTGAGACCTCCCAAATATTGCTTTACTCAAGTCATCCAGAAGGCACCAAAATGCAAATAGCTTACTCTTCCATTAATGCCCTCAAAAGTATCTGGAGTTGTCTTGATTTTGTTCACCCAAGTATCTAAAAACTTACAGACAGCAAGAGAGAAACGATGCATAAGAGAGGGATGTTTGTGAGCATGCATCAGTACACTGGAAATTTCTAACGGAACCTATATGCTTCATGCTCTGCAAGCTCTCTGCTTAGGTCCCTAGTGTCCTACCTGATTGGTTGGAGAGATGTCTCTTTGTGACACATATATATTTCTATATAAATGCAAATATGCAGTCTTTGTTACGTTGGTGATAGAGTACATTAAACCCTTTATAAAAATGTGTACAGCATTTTTTTTGCTGCACTCGATGTTGTGCAGTGCCAAATCTATTTTAATACTCTGACTTCTGGATGTGAACTATTTTATTTGTAGGTGTGTGCTATAAAGTTTTGTGTTGCAAAATGATCATGAATGCTGTGTAAGACACTATTTGGTATAGCCCTACTGCTTCAGGTTGCAATGTCAGCATTACTCGTTTTTATAGTGGAAATTCAAGCTGTGCGAAGGGCAGAGTATTGGAATGGAGGATATTTTGGTTAGTGCGCTCTGAAGTTAGGTTATCCTATTAGAGGAAAATACAGTTGTGCCATGCAAATAGCTGGCAGTCTGCAGAGGCTCAGTCTGGATGCTGTGCTCTCCTAGTCATGCCATGTGGGAGTGCTGTGTCTACCAAGAAGGCACAGGTCTTTGTGGGCGATGCTTCTCTATTTTTGCAGATTTCAGTGGGAAGGGCAAAACTGGACAGTAGCACGTTAAAAAAATAAATAAATCTACCATGATATGTTAAATGCTAAATTATTAACTGCTAAAACCTATATGGCCTACTGCAGAACATCAACTGTCCCTGAAGTTTTTCTTTTGAGGGAAATACAAAATCAATACCTGAAAATAAAAGAAAGCAAAAGACGTTGATCAAAAATAGCTTATTCAAAAATTCACATTTGTATTGCTCCATTAGTCCTTTCCTTGTTTATTTTTATTTTGTTGTTAAAGCTTTATTCACATTTAAGAACTATATTCTGAATATGCTTGATTCACAGATACTTTTTTCATCAATATTTGTTTTTTGAGGCTTGTGAAAGAAAAGCTCTTTTACTTGCTATGGCATTTTAAGTTTGCAGAATGTACATGAGACTAAAATACTACACAATCACTCAGTTTTGGAGATGAACAGAGCCCTCCTAATTCTGCATTTAGAACTCTTGGTCCATGGGACATATTTATATTTCAGCTCTGCTGTGGACAGATTTTTGACAAAAAAGTAAAGAGGTTTTACTGCTTGAAGGAAGTTGTACAAAAGCTATGGAAGTTGCTCTTCAACTCAAATATTGAATCTTTACCCACTGTCTGTCTTTTCACTCTCATTAGAAAAAGCAATTCGATATGGGGGCTATAAGTCAGAAATCTGTTAGCTATTTGAGAACTTTTTGTTTGCTTCACAGATTATATCGTTTATTTACCATTCTGTAGTGTTAATCTTATACCTTGAGAATTTTAATGCGTTGAATTGTGGTATGCAATACAAAAAATTCAGAGGTATTAATTCTCTTATGACAAGGTATTAATACACCTGCTGTTTTATGTAAAAAGCAAAGAGAGTAGAGTCATCAGAAAGCGTGTAACTGTAAATGATGTCATGCAAATTGTTATGGAAGTAGGAAGGAAGATGAAGAGGTAAGGTCATTGCAAACAGCAAGGGATTGTTCCGTGTTACTCCCTCTAGCTAGAATAAGTTATTCAGAGCTGCTATAGAACAGCTAGACATTGCCATTTGGACAAAGGCTTCTCAAAAAGAATTACCTCAGTGGTGTTTGTGACCATCTTTTCTTCAAGGATTCGTGCATTTGATGTGAATGAACAAACTGCACTGTGAAAATAATCATTCCCACCCAAGGAAAGCTGGCTTGCAAAACCCTGACCGTTACCACTGCGTAGCAAGGTGGTGACAATATTAATGAAAAGACTCAGTATTGCAAAGCCTTCTGAGAGAAATATTCGAATAGCTCCTACTCAGGATGAAAGATAATCTTGTGCTGAAAATGGACTTTTAACATATTGATTGGGAATGCGTGTCTAGGGGGAACCTTTTGCTTTTAGGTCAGTGTTTTGAACCCAGGCCAGGTGAATAAGTGACAAGGTTGCTAACACATGCAGACTGTTTGGTAATGTCTATGGGGTGAGTTGTACTCTCAGTTTAGCTCCTGGAGGGACAGGTGTCCCCATCACTTAAACCACCAGAAATGGCAGCTTCATTGGAGGTGCACAAAACTGACCTTATTAGTGAGAGGTAGGGGCAGTGACTTTTCATCCTAGAGGTGAAAGCTAAGGCAATTTCTGTGTGCGAAAATGCTTTCTCAGATTGCATCTGTGGGGTTACTCACAGTCAGGCTATTAACAGTTCCCTGAGCAACTTCTTTCTCCATACCTAAGTGGTTGGCACATTTTGTAATTTGCTAAGAGTCTAAGGAGGGAAGGCTAACTAGCATGCAAGTAGATTTGCCGTAGTAGTTAACTGGGTTATGCTAAACAGCTAGCTTTTATTTTTAAGTGTAGAATTAACTTTGGGTGACTGAGAACAGATGCCGAAGATGTTGATAATTGTTATGTGTTGTTTTCCATCTGCTCACAGTAGGTTCTGGTTTTGATTAATTTTACAGTTCTTTATTTACAAGATATTCAGCTTTCTAATCTTTCTTACTACTATTTCTTTACTGGGTTTTTTTTTTTCAGCGTAATGTTTGAGCACCTCAAAAGCAATGGTGAATATTCCCCCACAATAGTGCTATGGGATATGGAAGGTTTATTAGTCTCATTATCCTTGAACACAGAACTGGGACGCTTAAAAGTGCTCAGCTATGGCTAACATCTGCTCCCATTGTTGTAAAAAGGCTTATAGACCCATATGAGGAATTGTGGGTCATAAAATGCTCAGCATTTAGGACAATAAAAACATTTTTAAAATTCCTATCTTAAATGACTTAAAAGCTATTGCAAAGTTGAGGAGAAAACACAAATGTCAGGTTCTCTTCTCCAGGATCATACTAGAGACCTCAGGAAATGTATGTACCCATAGAACAGACCATTGAATCCATTTTTATTTTAATTTGGTTTGTGTTTAACTTTCCGTGAACACTCTTCTGCCTATTAACTTTGAATCTTCTTTTCATCTGTCCTGTTACATTTCTCCAGATTTGTTTCTTTATTATTCTCTGTCTTCATCCTTCTACTTTTTTTTTTCTCCGATATCCCTGACAAATCTCCTGTGATACTGTATTTCTTTTTGCTAAGGGAAATCAGCGGATCATATGAAAGTAGGAGAGAGACGTGGGGATCATCGCAGAAAGAACACTGACAGAAACAAAATTTTTAGCAATCTGTTGCATGCCAAGTGCTTGGATTCCTGAAAGGGAGTTGTTCTGTGCTGAATGGCTTCTTATTTTGTCGTCTTTGGATAACATATATACTAAGTTTTAGAGCTTCTCAGCCACAGAATCTGGAAGGAAAAAGTCTTCTTGCCTATTCTTCCTTTTCAAGGCTGCAGTATAGATGTCAATTAGGATGAGAATCTTCCATGAACATCATAGAAAGTATGACTGGGAGAATCTGAGAAAACAGTTAATCCATTCACCTACTTTTGGGCAGAACCAAATATGCTTGTGCTGTTTTCAGCACATTTATCTAGCTTGTTCTTGATGATGTCCAAGAGGAAAGATTCCACATTTACCCAGCCCATCTCTTCCAGTGCTTCACTACTTCTCCAGTTAAGAATTAATGTAAATCTTCATGATTTTTACGTTCGTGGCTATTGATTAAATCCTGTCTTCAGTAAATACAGAGACCTGATTTATATTCTTTTCCGTTGTGGCTTCTTAAATGGTTGAGACAAGTATTACTCTCTTTTCAAGCTTTTCATGACAAACCCTCCAAATTGTTCTGTATTTTCCATAGATTAAGTTTTCTAGAATTTTATTATTTTCATGCCTGTTTCATGTATTCTCTCCAACTGGTCTATATTCTTCCTGAATTTTGTGCCCACAAGAAGACACAATGTTACAGCTAATCCCTTTCCAGCACTGAGAAGAATGGGTGAAATACTTCAGATATTGATACACTGTTATTCTGCTTAGATGCTCCAACATTGTATTTGCCTTTTCTCACAGCCTAATCTGATCAAAACAATGTTGTGCTGTGATCCACTGTTACTCCCAGATCCTCTGTGTCAGTGCTACTGCCCTGCCAGTAGTTCTCCATCCTGTGTTTTTGCACTTATTTAGGAATGTCTGGAGTTTAGGTAGGAAAAGTCCTGAGGGGAGGACATGCATGTACCTAAGTGCAGGCTTAGAAAGGTAGCACAACACAAGTTTTTGCTTGCTTGTCCTTGGAAGTTTATTTTGTTTTTAAATATGAATGAATTCTGCAAAAGTTGATGCTATTTGCCTTGTGAAGCTTTCCACTTTTGCTGAAATAAATTCTGCCATGCGTTTTATCAGCTATGAGACTGTGTTCCTCCCTTTATTATGAAATTTACTGTATGGAAATATACCACATACCACTATGGTCTGATTAGTGATAGGAGTGTGTTAAAAAATATTCAGAACTAAAAGAACACACAAGAAGTGGACAGTAGGGACTTTTTCCTGACAGTTCCTTTGTCTTTCTGATTTCTTCACCTTAACAAATTGAGAAGGTTGCAGATATATTGTAAATATAATAATAGGTAAACATATCTGGTGGTTTTTATAATGAAACATGAAATCCCGCCCATTTTTTTACTAAAGATTTTCATTGGATTCTTGCCTGTTTTATTTTTGTATTTTATTTTTCTGAGCAGGGCTCTCATATTTGAGTGACTCTTGGAATTCCAAAAATGAAAAGTAGATTTATACCAGAATTGTCTTACAGATCCTGAACACTTTTTAGTTTCAAATGGGATTTTAAACATTGCTTGTTCTCCTACTTCTAAAATACCAATGTTTCAAATGGAAAATAGATTTAAAATATGCAGAATTATTTTAAACTGATAAAGATACACAAGCAGACAACCCTATGGTACTGCATCTATTTTGAGAAGTCACAGATTTGGATCATATGGATGCCTGCTGCTGTAAAACTTCATAAATGGGTGTCCTAAAAAGAAAATAGAGCTGTTGTAGCATTATACCCATGATCCATCAAAGTCCTGACCTGTCTGAAGACTTACCCAAATTTTTATGCTCAAGACTGATGCTTCTCTCTCACGTGTAAAGATGGATTTCTGTGCCTGACAAATTTGGTCTTTTCCAGGTATCTGGGTGATCCAATAAAGATATTATCTGCCTCTCAAGCCCCTCAAGGTCCCTCTGCATGGCACCCCTTCCCTCCAGCATAGTGATGGCACCACACAGCTTCAGCCTTGCCAAATTATTCTTGAAAGGATATTTGTATGCTCTTTTTTTTTTCTTAATAGTGAGCACTGTAAAACAGACATGCAATCGTTCAGTACTGGCAGGGGGTTGCATGTTTTACAGGAAACCCTAGACTTGCATAGGATTAGGCCACCTGCTTTGGAAGGAGTGAGGTCTCCCGGGGCTCTTCTATGCACGCAAAATGCAGAATGCTAGCACGACATGTGCAGTGTCCTGTGTGATGGATGCATCCATTTGACGATGCCTCCTGTGAATGATAAAATTAAGGAACTGGAGTGAAGTTCCCTTGGTTGCTAGAGCAGATCTGCAGACAGTGCAGACTATGCTAGCATGCCATCTCTGGCACCATCTCTTCAGCTATATGGGTGGATGTGCTGGGGCGGGGAGGGCTTTCCTCAACTTCCAACTTGGAGACCTTGTGATGGAGCTTCTGCTAACTTCCTTCATGAGGTGGTTCTATGCTCTCCTTTCCCTTGTTGCCAGGAATTTGACTGTGACATAATGCCTATGATTTGAGGGTTTCCTTTTCGTGACTTTTGGGAACTCAGTAAACATTTCCCTTCCCTTAGCCTTCATGGTATCTTTCACTGCTCTTTCATTGTGCTTCAAGTTGTTGCTGTGCTCTGCTGTGTTTAGTGTTAAAATCACACTTTGCCTACAAAGTGTTCTGACGTGATTGGGTTGTGCTGGTGAACCACTTCTCCTGTTATGGTTACTCTAGCTGAATTTTACAAACATGTACCAATGCATTTAGGCTTCCACTGCATGGGGAGATAAAGGCAAGGGGACTGTAATGATTCAAACGAACAAGTAACACGTAAGATTTTATTTATTTTCAATTCATAGAGATATATTAGTGCATCTAATACACTAAAAGTACACCTGATCTGCATGGGCTGGGAACACCAAAAAGATGTCACATGTAGTCACAGGTTCACATCAAGGTAGTTTATAAAGGTTGTGTGATTTTTTCTGCTGTGTTTCACTTCCATATCCCTTCTTTTGAGAGCAGAATTAAATACTGAGAGAACTAGGGCCAATGCCGGGTATATCCCAGGCCCAGAGAAAAGCCCTGATCCTGCAGTCGTTAGAACACTGTGTGGACACAGGATCTAGGAGATCATGTTGCAGGTTCGCAACTTGTATTTTAAAACGTTGGTAACAGACAGATGGGAAATTCTTCAAGGGGAAACCTCAGTCTGGCCTTGTGGGAATGTTCTGGCAGAGCTCTTTCTGTAACACCCTTGCCGTGTGCTCAGAGCCCAGTAATGTTCCATATAGCTGCGGAGTGAATCACTGCATCCCATTTAGCCTAGAAGTAATGAAGACCCTCAGCTAGCACAACCAGAGGAAAAATACTTCAGAAGGGCTGTAAAGCAGACTTTTAAGAAGCAACTCTATCAGACTGAGATAATTAGGGGTTACATGTGTGTATATAAACAAATGTGTTGAATGTTTATATTCTAAATTAATTTTGTTCAAGTATGTTCTCCTGCTGTGGGTATTTGAATTTAAGGTCCACTTAAAATGAGTTGTGCTTTTTTTTTACCTAACAGACACAGGAAGTATTAAGTTTCCTATTAATTTTCATAAGTCATAGATTAAAATTAAAATTTGTCTATATTTTCTTATGTAAATGTTACACAAAGACTTTGAAACTTGTAAATATTATAGTAGACAGAAACTGATTTAAGTTGAAGGGAGTTAAATAAAGGCAGTGTTCACCTTTGTTATGAGATATACTTACTAAACAGGGTGCGGGTCTCCGATCCTTTGTTGGTGTGGATCTTCTGCTCATTTTCAGTTATGAGTGCAAGTAAATAAATCTTCCTGAACTTGTGGAGTGTATCTTCTGTACATGTCCCCATGCAAGTTATGCTGCTGTTTCAGTGATGTATGTTTTGAACTTGCTGTCAGTGCCAAACTAGAAATTTACCCCGTGGCTTCAGCAGGTGGAACAAGTTGTCTTGTGACACACTGATGGGTAGCAGTATTGGACAGAGTGGTAACTGCTGCTCTCTCAGTTCTCTTTATCCCTATTACCACACTCACATTTGAAACTTGTTATTATAGCATCTTGTTTTCTGGCTTTGGAACACTATCAAAAGTAGGTTATCCTTGCACTCACAAAAAAAGGATGTGTGGGCTTTCTCAAAAGGGTTGGAGAATGCAACTCTCAGAGAGATCACATTTTCCATCAAAGCATGTACTTCATTATGCTTGTATAAAAATACTTGCACAGAGCAGGCATACCCTAATATTTTTTTGTCATTAGCTGCAGTTGATTCATAATTCATTAGGAGTATCTCCTTTTTCTGCTCCTTGGGTGCAATTGTACCTGTCAAGAGCTTGTGAAATTAAGTGCTGTGAGTAAGTTACCAGATAAGGGTTTCTTTGGTGTGTTTTTTTTTTTTTTTCTATTTTCCCTCAAGTACACATTTTGCCATTACAGATCTACGAATCCAAATTACGGAGAACATGCTACTGGCAGTTGTCACAATGAGGCTGAGTGGGCACAGAACATAAACTGCGCTCCCTTTTGTGGAGTGAACTTTTCCAAAATAGACCTGTGACAGCAGTAGACAATTAATAGTGTGTTAAGAGAATGTTTACCTGTGGGACTGCAAATTGTTTGGCTTTTGCACTGCCTCCACTCTTCTATGGTCTGTCATCTAAAAACATCAGCGAAGTTTCTTTTGTAGTAACAACTTTGGAAAGGAGAAATCTATTTATTTTTAAAATTTGTAGAGCCGCCTATGTTAAATAAATTCTAAAAAGAAATGTCTAGCTTTCTAGGCACTTATTTGTATCCCTCCTGGTATTCAGCTTGGTGCCTTCAGTCCTGCCTTGTTTCTCTGGGCAATCTGATACTCTGAAATGTGCTGTACAGCTCAGCAGAAAAAGGAATTTGCTTTGTCTAAGTCATTTAATAGCTTTTTAATCCCAGTGGATTACAAATTTGCAGGGTACTATATGCTGGCTGTATCTTGATCTCCAGGACTTAAACGTGCTCTGAATTGTTTCTTAAAAACTATGAATAGAATTGTTAGTTAAAGCCAAAGCAGGAAGAACAAATGGTATCACCATAAGACTAGAAGGATGAGGGTTAAATAAAATGTGGATTGTGGAAGCTGTGAAAACTTTCAGGTTGAGTTTGCAGCAGTTTTAATATAATCGCTTATCACTGAAACATAGGAAATGCTTCCTTAAGTAGCATTCCTATAGCCATGTTTAGTCCCAGGAATTTAAATAAGCCAGTCTGGAAGGCACCAGCTGATGAAGACACATGCTGAGAGTCTGTTGCAACGCGCTGCAGCGATGCTTTCCATGAGGTGCAAGACAAGTGTCGTAAGGGGACAGCACCATTGCATGACCTGCTGTGCTGGTAAAACAGGAAGCTCAGAGAAACTGTAGTTTAGGTAAAAGATCTAAATCTCTTATTCCAGATACAGTAGATAATGTAAACTGTCTGGATAGAGAAAGCCCCCACAAAAAAAGAATCCACGCACAGTAGAGTGCTTCAGCCGGAGTTGTTATCTCAAGAATGGAGACTTTGTAGGTAATTCCAAGTTTATCCTTCAGAAAGCTACAATGTCAATGACGAACTTTAGTGCTACTGGAAACAATCTTACACAGATACAAAAAGGCAACCCATAAAACCAGTGACTTTGGTGAAACTATTTATTGAAAACATCTTGACTCAGTAGTAGTAGCATCTTTTTCTTGTTTATGTCTTAGCAATATTGGCTGCTTAGTGTCTTCATAAAGTGAACAAGATTGAGAAGAGACCTCGTCTCTCAGCAAATTCAGTGTTATAAAATGGCTGTTTTCAGTAGAAACTATTTAAATTGTTCAAAAATGTTGGGACCTTTGGATAAAACTTATGTTTCATGTCTATCAGTGTGGCATCTAGTATGTTGAATCAACTGTTGTAGAAGCTAAATAGGGGACCACAGTGAGATTAGAGGTGGACAAAATTCTAATTTGCTTTTATATATGTATTTATATATGCATATATGGCCTAAGAAGTGCCAGGTTCCATTTCTTCTTAAAAAACTAAAGGAGAAGTAGCATTCTTCACAGTAGGAATAGATTTGTGTTTTAAAACTTCTTGACTGGTGGAGTTGTTGCCATTGAACTATTAATTAAATGAAAAATGGGGAGAACTCCGATGCCACAAGGTCAGAACATTCACCATAGATGTCTAAAAGAAGAGATGAAAATGGTTGAGTTTTTTCTCCAAAACCCTCTTTGAGTTTAGCATGGCTGGAACAATTCTACAAACTGCAATAGCATCTGCAGATGAGCACATGTCCATCACTTCAGCTTAATTTATGAAAGGCTCTTTCATTTGCTGGTTCAACTTTCTGACATTTATTGCCAAATTGCCATGAAAGGTTCATATATGTTTGCCCTGACTGTTTCCAGCTGTTGTTCCTGTATTGCCATAATATAGTTCTTTCTAAGGATGCTTATTACAATTTTTAGTATTTGCAAATGATGTCGTGCTAAGCCTTCTTAGACACGTTATCACCAGAACAAGATAACACTTGAATCAGACAAATTAGTCTTATAAACTAGATCCTAACCCTCTAATGATCCAAACCAAATACCATCCTATGAATCCCATCATAGTGAGCCCTGAGGGTAGAGGTACCTATTGCCGCTGATGTGATGCTTCATATGCTCTGGTTTCAGGTCTCCCATAAGCTCAGAAATAAGGAAAGTTTTACCTTCCTGAATTAATACTTTTCAAGCTAACATCCTGCTATTAGAATAGATATATGTGCATAGATGCTTCAGCTGCAGCCATACCTATCTCCATCTACAGACAGAAAGACCTTTTTATGCCTCTACCTGCAAATCATCCTCTGCAAGTCAACAGAATCCCTGCCCAGAACCACTTCCAATGCTCCCTCTGCCTTTCTCTGGATATCTAGAATTGGGGGTTTCACTGCACACCTCCCACATGTCACAGAGTCGCAGAATGTTTGGGGTTGAAAGGGACCTCAAAAGATCATCTAGTCCAACCCCTCTGCCAGAGCAGGATCACCTATCATAGGTCATGTAGGAATGTGTCTGTAGCACTTCTTTATTCTTTCAGTTGGGTAGGAGAAGTCAATAAAACTAAAGTTTATCGAGCTACTCCTTATCACTGTAGGAGCTTTGAGAAGAGCCCAACAAGCTGCTTATAAATTCTTCACATAAATTGAGTCAAACTCAGAATAAATTAAAATGTTATACTTCAACAGGAACTTGCATTTTTAAGAACAGACTGTTTTGAAAGTTCAATGCATATCTTCTTAAGGTATGATATCTGTCTAGAATTTACAAGATTCAGTTCCAGGGAAAGTTTTTTCCTTCATCTACTGGCCTTTCTTACTCTGTTTCTGAGAGATCAGAAGTTAAATGGTCTAAAAAAACAGGCAAGGAAAAGGAAAGCAGAAGGAAATTTAGTATTTTAATAGGGATGTAGGATGTATTTTATTTTTGTAAAACTTTACATTATATGTTTTTAAACTATGGTAATTTGAAATAGCAAAAGAAGGGGAATTCCAAATATCTGACAGTTTTAAGTAGCTGAAGTCTAGCTTACCAAAATGCATGGCCTTTGAAAATTTGAAAAGAGACTAATTTTTACTAATTTTTATAGTAGCCCATGTTTTGATTTCATTCCTACAAAATGTAATGTGTGTATGACCTCTGTAGATCAGTGGACTTAGTTCTGCAGGTAAAAGCAGACTTGGTTATTCTTTGTGGACAGGGAGAAGCTCATGGTTGCTTTTGTCACTGTTTTAGCCCTGCAATTTGTCTGTTTCATGAAGTTGTGGTAGTTTTCTAAAAATTGTATAACACAGTTTAAAAAGAAAACTCTTGGTAGGACAGGCTATATCTGCAGGCTCTGAATGTGAAATTTGGGTGCTTGCCTTATTGTAAGCTTTCAAAACTGGTTCTAATTGCCTGTGTTTTGAGAAGAAGGCTGGCTGTTTCCCACTGTAGTTACAGGTAGCAGCAGATGCAATTTTGCTGGCATCCTTGCTGTATAAAGTCTCTCTTCAGTTGCTTCCTCTCAAAGAGTGTTCCCACAACTTCTTGCCTGTGTGAAATGCATGTTACTTGTCCCTGGCATAAGTAATTGGGATAAGAACTGTGTATCATGATGTGAATTCAAGTGGTAGAAGTTTTTGCTTCTGTGCTTGATACTGCCTACATTTTACTGTTACACAGCTTCCTTTACATCATATCAATCTTTCTTTTCAGGAAGAATGTGTAACAGACAAGTCCAATTTAAAGTTGTCTGCTCATAAAATGTTAAGTGTAGTAATAATTGTTAGACAAATTTTACCTTGTGTGGAGATCTTTTTTGGGGATGCATTTACGAGCAGAAACTTGCACAATATTGCTTCTAGTCAAGCAATTCTTTGCATCTTCATGAACGTCTGGGGTAGGAATTTGGAGCTCAGCAACTTATAGAAAATGAATGGGAGTTGGACATCCAAACTGCAAAGGCAGTAGTTAAAAATCTTAGATGCAGTGTTTACTTAGATGGCTTAGCAGTTGTTTTGGAAAATGCCTTTTTGATAAGTTGTTTTTTTTTAAATTACTATTGCAGACGTTTACAGCCTGGTGCAATTCCCACCTCAGGAAAGCGGGCACGCAGATTGAGAATATTGAGGAGGACTTCAGGAATGGCCTCAAACTGATGCTTCTCTTGGAAGTTATCTCAGGTTGGCTAAAATACAGTTTGCTATGTATGTACGGCACACTGAAATACTTTAAAAAAAAATCAAAAATTGTTAACAATTCAGAACAATGAACACAAAATCTGAAGTAGACTGAAAAATGAAAAAGGTGAAACAAAAGGGAAGGAAAGAATGCTCTTGGAAAAAAGCTTTTGCTTTTTCCTTATCTTGAAAATTTTCTGGTTTATGCTTGCGGTCCAGAATATCACAGTCTCACTGTATCACAGTATCACTGACATCACTGTGTTGTTGGACAAGCATTGGTCTTTGTCCCTAACAATTAAAAAGACTTTACACTTGGATTACAAGTTTATTTTATTTCATTTGCAGTATAAAAGTTTAGCTTTGCTTTTAATAACTTTATTGGATGGATTAGTGCTTTCAAAAGTGAGTGCTTAATGTAAAACTAGATCAGTGTGTAGTCACAAGTGAAAGGTCCCATTTTCCAAAAGGGTGGAACATCCAAGAATTCCTATTGTCTGACTGATGTAAGCTCACCATGTCAGTTATTTTACATGTCATTCATAGGGGCACTTCCCAAGGTACACTCAGAATACCCCTTAAGGGGAACGGAATAGCTCAAGTAGCAGACACACAAGAGAGGTGGAAAAAAGCAAGAATATTTTAAAGATATTTTTATGGAAAGACAGTTTACATTTTTTCTGGAGATTTCAGTGAGGAAAGAAGATCTTCAAATGATTGCTCTTCATGAAATGGAGTCATATTTTCCAAAATTATTATGCTTTGTGATCATTTGAGAAGATAAGTTCATTCGAAGGCATTAGCCTATGGTCCAAAATTATCTGCTCTGCTGTACTAGATGAGGTTGTTAAAAGCCATTATTCTTGGCCAGATGTGGCAGGGTGCTACTGCTGATCTGCTGGATAGAGACCAGCCTGCCTTTACAATCAGGCAGGTAAGGGTGATGAGCTCCCACCATCTTAATAGTCAGCTACTCTAACACAGAAACTAGCAATGAACCAGAAATAGTAGCAGGACACATTCACATATCTTCCAGATGTTAGGACAAGCAAAAATTTTACTCTGGTTTTATTGCTGTATCAGATGTTTCAATATTTGCGATTTCTCTTCAGGCTTTTCTTCAAAGCCATTTGACATTGTTTCAAGAAAAATGCCTGTTAAAGTAACTGCTAACTTTTAGACAGTGTTCAGAGCACATTCACTCCTGAGTTCTAATCACTTGGGTGTCTGTAGTTAAGCGTATGTAACAATAACCACATTAAATTTGTTATTCTGCAGGGGAAAGACTACCGAAACCAGACAGAGGGAAGATGCGCTTCCATAAAATTGCAAATGTCAACAAAGCTCTGGATTATATTGCCAGCAAAGGAGTGAAACTTGTGTCAATCGGTGCAGAAGGTATGTGACGGAGCTTGACAATGCACCTTGTTTAGATCCTGGGCATTTGTGTTGTAAAGAAGTCTGACAAAGACCCTTGGCCAAATTGTGTGGGCTGTTCTCTCTCTATGAGATGCCTCAAAAATCCTTTAATATTGATTGCTGACCTATATCTGTGAAAGGATGAGAGGTGGTAATTTGTGAGTACCTAGAGAGGGATAGGAGTGTCAGTGGGCTCTAAGATTAGTTTATCTTCAAGGTTAAATTGAATTGTATGTGTTTCAGTGGTTGTTCAGATAAGGTTATCTTCTTTCAGAGCATTAAGTTTTTCCTATACATTGATAAAAATAAGTAACTTCTTTAGAAATCCGTTTGAATTCTAAGGTGTGCTTTATTCAATCTCAGATTTTTTTTTTTAATCTTTAGGAAATACTGTTCAGACAAGACAAAGGCTGACATCACTGCCAGGTGGCTGGGACCTGCTCCCATTTTATTATGAGAGTAACTGTGGATGGCAGCTGTGTTTCTAAAATTCAGATGCGGAGTTAAGGGAGTGATCAGAACAAATTATGGTAGCTGGGGAGAGACTGAACGTATGAAGAAAGTGATGTGGGAAGTTGTGTACTCAAGTTATTACTTTGTTCTTGTTCTGTTGTTCAGGTAGCTAAACACAAACATGCAGTTGGCTAGCTAAATGCTGACAGATCTAAACTCTGAGCAAAAAAAGGCAAGCTCTCACTGTAAGGGAACCTATGCCTCCCATGACATTCAATTAATTTTTTAAAAAGGACAAAGGTCTGTTTAGAACTAGCGGCTCCATGGAGGTACTTGCATGATACTTTGCATAGCATTACCATACAAAGGAGTGAGATGGCTAGCATGATGGCCAGCTGCTTTTGATTCCATAGCCTCAATCATGTGCTGTCCATTCTGAGGACAAAACCTAAAGTGTCCTTACAGAAAATCTCTGGATGTAACTTCAGTATCATGATGAGAAGCACTAGCTATATTACATTCACATTGCTAGGCCCTTTTAGATAGATTTATGAGCCTTCACTTCTGTTTTCGGACTTCTCCAGGCTTATGCATGTCCTTATTCTGGCTTCCAAACCTTGATCTCAGGGATCTTGCTGCAATTGTGGCTGGGACAGGAAGATTCATCAAGTGGGATAGGTGCCTCTGTAGAAGTAATGGCAAAGTCTATCAGCATTCATTGATTCCACAGCGGTTTGACCTAGCTCGTTTGATTCCTCAAGTATCATTAACCAAACGTTCAGGTTTTTTTATATGGGACTCCAAAATCCCAAGAAATGGGTGTACCCTGGGCAGAGCATTTGGTTGAACTCACCATTCATTCATTTGAGACTGAACTGGGTGGGCCATCTGAATCTAAATCTATACTATCTATTTTTTGGCAGATAATAGAAACCTCTTAGGGGAAATACATATCATATATATCATCAGTGGGGAGAAACAGGCAATTTCCAAAGGCACTTCAGATCTCAGGGAGCTCTACTGCATTTCAGAGGTGCCTGGCTCCCTCCATCAGTTTTACAGGCAATCAGGGGCAGCTGGGCCCTTTGCTCCGTTGAATTAAGTGGGATGGAAACATATGCCACTACCCTAAACCTCTGCAGTTAAGGTTATTTTAAGAGCGACATGGCATTCAACAGACAGCAGAGGGTACTGAAGAGACAATTTATATGTGGAAATGAAAATTAAAAATACAGAAGCCTGTTTGATAGCTGGTACAGAAATACTGGGAGTACAAAGTGTGGAGCAAATGAGTGGCAGTTTCTCTCAGGTGATGCTAGGACTCTCAGGCTTCCTGACCTAAAGCAAGAATGTAGCAAAAGGAGTATCTTGTAGGACAGAGCGATCATTCTCTCTGATTGCAGTTTGCACAGTGTACGAATGTTTTCACACCTAGGTTCTTCAAGAAAGGCTGGAGTACTTAAACTGAGATATATCAGTTCATATCTACTCCTGAAATGAGTAGGCCAGCCCTCTGCACTCCCATATCCCTCATTTTGCCCCGCTTATTGCTGCTTATTATGGCGAGGGTGCTCAGACTAGAGAGCACTTTGTATATCACCGGAAGGCAAAGCATCTGGCATAGCTCAGATCAGCCATTAAAATCATTTAAACTTATCCTGCTCTGCTTCTTGGCAGCAACTGGCATGAGTTGAGATGCAGGAACAAGAGGCAGTAACCTCTTCCAGCTTCTCAGCTAGTTGCTGCAAGGTGCTGTCTGTCCACGCACTCAGTATTTCTTGCTGCATGTAACAGCAGGCCATAGTAAGCGAAGAGATTCAGGTGATGTTCTTGGTGGTGCCAAAGGCTTTTATTGCCTATTTTTTGAATTCTTGATCTGTAAAATGGAGAGATTAGAAGCAAAAATTCATTAATCAGCATTAAAAACAAACTTGTTTCAAATTCTTCAATGGAAGCACAAGAGAAAAATCTGCTGCTGCTGTCATAATTTAGATGCAGAGAGGAACCTGTCGTTGTAAGACATTGCACTATGTCAAGTATGGCTCCTAACCACATTAGATTTCATCCATGTGGGCAGGAGCAGATAGATTTGTGTGCCTTTCACTCCCACTCTAAACGGGCTGAACACAAAGCCAGCTCTGGCCCAGACGTGCTTATTGCCCTGTTAAGTTTACTACTAAATTTGTTATCTAAGGCACAGTGCCGTGCTGATGCAGCAATGCAGTATCACATCTGACTGGGTATAGTTTAACAGTGTGGGACCTCTGGCACCAGTATGTGCTTCAAGAGTCCCTGTGCCCCCTTGTCCTGCATACTTGCTCCCACACTTCACAGCCCTACCCTGTCACTTGGGCTGACAACTGTTCATGTAGCTATGCTGGAGATGGGATCAGCAATCTGATCTCATTTTAAAACACACTTCAGCATTTTTGTTTTCTTTTGTTGCATTTTTCAGCATGGTTGACTGGGTGGTCATTATAGTATGAGGATGGAGTGAATGGCAGCCAGGAGGCAGAGCACAGGCTCCTTAAGCTTGTAGTGTTGTCAAAGTCCTTAATCCCTTAAATCACTGCCCCTATGTGTGTGCATGGGACATATGGACTTGTCTGCACGCATCTGTTTTGGCATTCTCTGAGTTACGTGGACACTTGGAATACTTCTTAATTTCCAAAGCATGAACGTTTTGCATCTAAATCTGCTGAGGATCATGTTTTATTATCTGACATGCTGAGTGGTGAAGAGCATGTAGGCCCAAAGGGACCAACTGGCATTTAAAATGGGGCCTCAAAACAAAGATAAAACTGCGATTCATGTGGGACTTCAGCACAAAGTTCAATTTGGTATTTTTAAGGGTCTAGGAATATTCGTTAAAGCCACCATTACTGTTCTGAGGCTCACTTCCTTGGGCTATCTGTGGAGCGGAAGGAGAGAGGTGGTCACCTTTAACTGTGAAGCTGAGTGGAAGCCAAATGTAGCTACTCTGATCTGTCTTGTGGAAGAATGTTTCTCTCTATTGGTGATGAAATGAGACTAAAGAGTCAAGAAGCTAAACCAAAAGCTGTGAAAGTAGTCCTTGTGAGCCATTCACAGTCCAGGAGTTAGAATTTTCCCTTAAGTTTTAAAAAAAGTGTGTAACTCCATTTGAAAGGTAATTGTATCCTGAATGAAAGGAGCTGAGATATGGAGAATCATGAAAGATCAGTATCCTCTTAATAGGACGAAGTTCTGTATTCCTTTTTTGGGGAGCGGGAGAAATATTAAAGACCAAATGATGTGTGAATTTGCTACAAGAAGGTTAGAATAAAAAGTAAATAAAGCTGAAGCAGAATAAAAATCTGAACCTAAGACCTCTGAGAAATCGTTGCAAAGCTTTGCTGAGCTTTTTCTCTAGGCAGTTTTTGTTGTTTCTCCTTCCCTTTCTTTTCTTTCCTTTCCTGTCCTCGAAGGTCAGCAAGACCTTCATCCCCAAAAAGCTGTGGCATTGCATATGTGAGGTGTGGAAAATATATTCCTCCCAAGGAAAACAGGCAGTATGGATAAAATAATGAAGTCTTCTATTGGCCTATAGAAAACAGTGATAAGAATTAATCAGTTTGGGTGGTTTGGGGTTTTTTTTTGTGACTGATACTCTTCAACTTTTAGCAACTTTGTTTTCCTTCTGTTTGGATATATTTCGTTGTCTTTTGTACATGTCTTTTTTGTGTTTTATGCTAGCAGTAGATAAGGAGAAATCAAAGCTGGCAAATCACTTGAAAATTCTCCTGAGGTACAACATAGAAAATTCCCTCTCTTGCTCTTTCATTCTGTCTGTGTGTACATACGGATATATGAATCAAAACAGTGATGTAGTGATTATGCAAATCCATGAAATGATTGCCTGACAATCAGCAATGCCTCCTGAGTATTTAAATTCATTTATTTTACATCTGAAGAAATTCTTCTTTACTGTGCAATGAAATACTTGACTGAGTAGGAGGGAGGAGAGGGAAGTAGCTACATGCCCTAATTGCCATTTGGTCTTTTTTGACCAAAAGAGTTTAGTTTTGAGATTTGAAGAGACTTGAGATCTTTCAGGGCCAATAAGATAGTAATAGTGTGTGAAAGGTAGGCCAAGTGAGGTGAAAATTCTGAAAAGTTAGTGTAGAACCCAGAGGGAAAAGCAGAAAAATAGCTTTTCATATATATACTTGGATTATCACACTAGCAAAGTAAGTACAGACTAGTGGTGGGTGACATATTTCCTACCACATTTGTTAATTCCATAGGTCTGAATGACAGCCCGTGTGACATGATACTGCAGTTTAACATGTATCTCAATCTTGGAGCTGGCAGCTGCTTTGTGCTGTAAAAGTTGCCCCTGGATTCAGGCAAGTTTTTAGCAGCAGAGCGACTGCATTTTCTACTGGCACGTCCACTGAGGTTTGACGTTAAATTGAGGAAATTCCTCCTGCTCCTTGTCCAGAACACCAGTGGGCCCCCAGGCAGCCGCAGCTGCTCCACTTTTTGCGGAAGGCTGGAGGTGACTTTCAAGTTAGGGGAGCAGCTGGTGCCTTCCCCGCTCCACTGCTCTTTTGGTGTGAGGTGACTGGAAAGGCCATCTGCAGGCTGTCCCCTCTCTCGTTGTCCCACCTCCTCCCCTTCCAGTGCTGGGCCTTCCTTGTAGTCGCACGTCTGAGTCTCTCACCATACTTTTCAGATGGATTTAACATTGCTACCACACTTAAGTGGTCTGGGAGTACATTTTTCAGTGTTGAGAAATTTCAGTGGTATCACTGTTCATATTGTAATGTAGGAGCGCTGGGTTTTGACTTGCCTTGTGGAAGGGACTCGTGTATGTTTGGAAAGGGCTGGAGAAAGTGCCTTCCTAGCACTCTGAATTGTAGGTAGGCTCAAGCACTCTTGAAATGAATTGAATCACCAGAGGTAAAAAATCCCATGTTATATTAAAGATACATAAACAGACATAGGCATTGAGCTGTAAAACGTTACAACCTCATGGCCATGTTTCTGAACTTCTTGGCAGGAAGCTATGTTAACTTAGTCTCAGGAGGTGCTGCGACTCGTGAGCTGTTTTTCACATCTAGTCTGTGCTGGCACCATGGGTAAAATTCACAAAAAGGGCATGCTATGCAAAATAGCGTAAGAGAATTCCTGAGTGCCGTTTTATTAAAAAAATATACTGTTAATGGCCTGTAGTTTCTTAAAATTTGAGGTAGGACCATATTTTTTTTAATTCCTTTGTATTTGAAAAAAGTAAGGCTGATATTGTTCAAACATTAAATAAGTATTTCTCCTCGTGCTCTCTCTAAAACAGTCAGCCTAAAAGGTAAAGATCTGAGGTAGTTACAACTACCTGGAGAGAAGCCTTTTAGCATGAAAGGGCTGAAGTGACCGTAAGCTCAGGAATCTTCAGTCCTACTGCCAAGGTGGCACAAGCATGAATTTGTTGAAGAATGAACCTGGATGAACTCTGTGTAGGAAAAGAATTATGGTAGAAATATAATGAATTTATTTGATACAATGTGTTGTTTATAGAAATACATGTTTAAAATAAGAGAAAACAGAAAACACATTCTAAATACCACTACTGTCTCTTTTTTCACCTCAGAAATTGTTGACGGCAATGTGAAAATGACACTGGGTATGATCTGGACTATCATCCTTCGCTTTGCTATTCAAGATATTTCAGTGGAAGGTAATAGCAGTGCAGCTGTGTCAAATACTCAGGAAATTTGTTTAAAGATATTTTAATATGAATTGTGCCCAAGTGAGATGAGTGTTTTTAAAATTAATTATCATTTTCATAGAAAATTATACTGCAAGTTCCCTACCCAGTGACAAATACGATTTCTGGAGGGAAATAGTAATTAGTCTTCTTATCCTGACAGAGACCTCGAGGCAGCTTTCTGAATGCAGAAGCTCTGGGCATGTCTCTCAGTTACAGAGATAGAAACACGCCTGTGTTTCAGTGGCCTAAAACTATGCTATACCCTGTATGGTGGTCCTACTTCCAACAAACTATTCTAGTCTTCTCCATTTCTCCCATTCTTTGCAAATATTACCTGGTTATATCCCTTTTCTTCCTATCACATTCCCCCCCCCCCCCC
>NW_009725436.1:33954-82594 GCF_000703405.1 Apaloderma vittatum
CCCCCCCCACTACTTCAGATTTTTTTTTCTTAACTTTAATTTGGTAATTGGCTCCAGAAAGTGAATTGTAGCTACAACACTCTTTAAATCCAGTTTGTACTGTGAAAATTCTAGAATTCCAGAAAATCATGTCAATCTTCAACAAAAGTAGAGTCAATTCAAGCTCTTCATACTGTCCTGCCCGTAACTTGTGGGACATTGCAAGTGTACCTCATGGTCTAGTTGATTTTCTCCGTCCTTTAATTCATTCAGATGCCCATAGGGCTCAGATAATGAAAGTATTTTTCTTCAGCACTTACACATTCCTGTAAGCAAATGGATTGAGACCACAAGCATATTTCATGTAGGCAGCAATGCAATCTTTTATGTCTAATTCTGTCATATCTGTATTGCATATTTTTCTCCAGATATACATTCTGCTGTCCAACTAATATAACGTTTTAAACTTCTAATATCCCAGAACTATTGTGGATGCTGAGACTCTCATCTGCGTTGTTCCAGTTAAGCTGACCTCTCTGTCCTAATGGAGCCCCATTAGTCCATTCGTATGAGTATCTTTTAGGATTAAATGTTGATTTATACCAACCAGTTTCAAGTGACTGACCACATTTAAGATGACAAGAAATTAATTACTTGAGCACTTTTTACATTTTTCCTATTTTTACTCCCGGGTGTCTTTTACAGAGACCTCTGCCAAAGAAGGACTGCTGCTGTGGTGTCAAAGAAAAACTGCTCCTTATAGAAATGTGAACATTCAGAACTTCCATCTTAGGTAAGCTTCCATTAATTCAACAGGTAGAAGCAGTTGAAACTATTTTAGGTCAATTTTTTCTCATCACTGTGTAGATGTATATATTTTACAGGAGAATTTCTTCGTGCATAACTAGAATTTTTTTTTAAAATTCTCATGCTCTGTCTTCAGAGTCTTATTTACCATGGCTTCTATAGTTAGTATTTAAAAGAAAATAATCCCTACTACATACAGAATGACCATATTTCATTAATGGTGGCCCTTGGTGTATAGAAATATCTGGGTACTGCAGCATAGTGACTTGGCAAATGACTGCTTTCAAATGAGAACCACTCTAGATATAAACTGGTTTTGGCAAAAATGCCAATATTTCATTGTGATGGATCAGTCTTTATGATTTTGTGATGTAACTATAAGTAAGGGGCCAAAAATGCACTCAGTACAAAACAGCAGCACCTTAAACGTGTTTGTTTTCAGAATCAAGATCTTTACGTAAGGTGGGGAGAATTCAGTGAAGCTCCAGCCTTGTGGTTCTGTGTTTTCTGTAAAGGCTAGAAAGGGAGTTTCAGGCCCTGTGCAGGCTGCTTGATTTTGGGATTTCACTGGGCTAGTTCCTGTAGCTCTGCCAGTGATGTACCGCATTAAACTACATGGCTTGCCTTTTGCACTGTTTAACCGTGTATCTTGCCTTCCCTGAAATCCTTTTTGTACTTACAAGGGCTCTGTATTACTGTGTTTTGAATGAATTCTTAATGTGCAACACCTGAAGGACTGGCATTGATAGAGCAGTTCACACATGGATCCACAGACAAAAACAATTTGTTTCATTTACAGTCCTGGCATTGCTTTTCTCTGAAACTTGTTATGTATTTTTTTTCTTGAATATATAGAGGTATATTTCAGTAGAGCTTTATATGGATGCAAGGTATACTGTAAGTTACAGTATCAAATCTTAGTGTTATATGTACATATGCTGGTGTGATACATGGTATGGGGAAAACATCTTTGATGGAAGTACCTTAATTAATGTTTAGGTTGATTGGCTCTTACAAGAACTACTTTACAAGGGACTGTCCAGACCGTTTTAGTCTATTCCTTTTGGAAAAAAAGCTTTTTGTAAGCTTGGTGCTCATTTTAATTCAGTTTTACCTTTTGGATCATTTTACATTATACAGCACATGTGTATTTTCCTTAATTGTGCTACATTTTTGTCCTGTTGTTTGAAAGGTCTACCCAGACATCTCAGTGAATGGGTTTCTAACTGTCTTGAAATGTTTACTATCACACAGTTACTGCACAGGTTGAGACCTCAAACCCACAGTCTCATTGCATAAAGTGTTTACATAAAGTATCTTAGAGAGTAATTCCTTCTGACTGAAAGGAACCTCTCATAATCTTTTCAAATAGATGTTATTTGTAGATCTGTGCATTGCCTATGCTTGCCTCAAAAGGCAGTGAACCTGCAGTCATACTGAAGTGTAAGAGCTCAAATTGAGGCTGTCATATATGTGAAGTGTTTTAAATAAACAAAGCTGATTTTTAACTTTTTACTGCTATGAGCACAACGTGGCTGTGCCATTGAAATTGTCTGAAATAACTGACACCGAAAAAGCCAATTGCTTCAGCAAATTCAAGTAATTGCCGGTTTGCTCTCCTTTCATTTTTTCATCAGCATGTTATAAGTGTAATAGGAGATTATGAATTTTCATTGCTGAATATGTTCTAGGAGCTATCCTGGAATTAAACAATTGAAACTGGAGACTGTTGCACATAATGTACACTGTCGAGAAGGTGTTACAGAGTCCTTAAGTGTGTATGGACTTGTAGAGTAAGATACGTACTACAGGTAAAAGAGTACAATAACAGAAAAGTCCAGAGGGGTAAGAGTTGACCTAATATAAGTGTTGGGATTTGACGGGAGAGTTCCTGCTTGATTTTAAACGCTTGAGCAAGGATCAAACTGTAAAATGCCATGACTTTATTAACTAATTTTTTTTTCCATTCTGTTTTTTTGTTGTAAAGCTGGAAAGATGGCCTTGGATTATGTGCACTTATCCACAGACACCGACCTGATCTTATTGACTACTCCAAGCTAAATAAGGTCCTCAGTCTGGGTGGTACAGCATGCTGTCCTGCAGGGATTTGTCTCACTTCTGGTTTGCTTAGCATGTTTTCTAAAAGACAAGCTGAGGAGTGCGTACTAATTCTGACTGGTTTTCTAAGCTCCCTCCAAAAAACTGTACATCTGTGACATGGAGAAAGGGACCCCATGACTGTCCCACATCCTTTTTTCCTTACCACTGCAATGACTTCAGCATTTGATTGCAAATAATCTGGTCCTCAGATGCCAGGCAGCTGATAAAGCCTTTTATGCTGCCCATTATGGATGTTCAATCAAATACATTGGAATTCTCCATTCACCAGTGATAGTATCGTACAGTCCATCCTGTTTTGTATCTGATGTAAATGACTGTAGATTGCAGAGCAGTAAACAATGAAATAATGATTAATCCTAAAATTCCTTAGAAGAAACACAACCCTTGGTAATCAGGATTACGCAAGAATTTACTAGTCTTACAGAGAAAATGTTCACCAGTTCTTAAGTTAAACCTCTACCTGTACTTCCAGACACGTTGAAACAAAACTGATCCTAACTTCCTTAGGCAGGGCCTTACAGACATTACAACACTATTTTATTCCAGTGTGCTACTCATGGTAAAATGCGTTTGCTAAAAGATACCAGCCACTTAATAGTTTGAGAGTGAGGAATGAGGAGCAAGTAATAATGACAGAATTTCTGGGTATCGCCTTTGAAGAATAAAACCTAGAAAGAAAGTGGAACGTTGTAATTTCACGTTAGTTCTTAATACATACGTACAATTTTCAGCTCTCTGGAATGAATGCATCATGTGGTCTCATGTAAACACCAGTAAAAGAGAAGACTTAAACATGGTTTTAATTTGTTGAGTGCAACTTTTTCTTGATGAGATAGACTGGTAAATCATAGACTATATTTTCCATTCCATGCCCTTTCATTCCAAATTGATTTTGGCAGTGGAATCAACAGTTATCAGAAAGCGTTTGATGAGGGAAAAGATAAATGAATTAAATGAAATTATCTGAAAACTTACTCAGCTTTATATGTATCTTAAATTTATGCTGGGTGTGCAGTGATGAAAATTAAATGAAATTATTCCTAAATAGATAAGTTTTCAATTTAGACAGTTGTTGAGAGAATTGAAGAACTGAACCAAAGGGCAAAATATTAGCCATCAACACCAACTTGTTCCCTAAATCTATATCCTACCTTTCCTACAGATAACCAGATTCGTGGAATGGCTAAGCTCCCTGTCTCTGCTTACATGTGCTTAAACAGGGCACAAACGGGAGTTAGTTTGGTTTGAGTCTGTGCTTTGAAAAGTGGCACACAGTGCTAGAGAACATCACAGTGTAACTATCCTCTATAGGAGTGCTGAGGAAAGGAAATAGAGCATAAGCAGATCTGCTTCAGCATTACTATTTCCCTCTTAGAGGTTTCCAAAATAAGAACAGGTCAGATTTCAAACTGAGGCTGAGCTGTGGCACGTAAAGCACACGCAGAAAACTCCAAAAATAGATCTTCCTTTTTCTGGCCTGGCTGTGTTTGATTGACTGCTCATTTTGCTTACATTAACAGCTGTCTTGGTGTCTTGTTTCTTGGTTTCTTATCTCCTGCATGCTGTCCTTTCCTTTTCTCACCAATGCGTTTTGTGTGAACTTATAGCTGGAAGGATGGCCTTGCTTTCAACGCCCTTATCCATAGGCACAGGCCTGATCTTCTAGACTATGACAAATTAGTTGAGGTATTTCTTTAGCCGTAGCAGAGATTTTTAGTTACCGTGGCTTGTAGATTTGTTTCAAAGGATGGGTGATGGAGATCTCCAATTGTTCAGAAGTTACTGTCGTTTAAAACAAATCCTTTACCAGTGGAGCACTATTTACTCATGGACTTGGTACCAAGCATACAAATAGGAGGTGCTCATCACTTGTCCATTAGCAAGTATTTTAACCTAAGTCTCACTTAGAATTAGTGTATTTTTGTCCCATTTAATTTCAGTAAGAATTTTTGTACACACATTTTGTAAATGTTGTATTATACGTGGTGCCTTGTGTAACAGCAAAAATAACTTCATGGATTTTAAATATCATCCACATTTTAAGTTTTTCTTAATGATGCACAAAACTGCTAAATGATGATAGAGTGAGAACTTATGATTAGAGACTTCATATTCTATTATACCCAAATTGGTAGGTTTCAAAATATAAACTGATTTTCATAACACATTTTTATTGAATGTGCACCTTTTAAAGGAAAGTCTATAACCCTATCTGGTATGATATGTTTATAGAAAGACGTGTCATGGGCATTACTACTTATAATACCTGGCGTATGTATGTGCATGAGGAACAGACTCCTGTGAAAATTAAGTAATTTCTGTGATTCAATAGTAAGTAATCTTACTAAATTAATTTCAAAGTACCAAAAGAAGCATGCTCGAGACTAGATACCTTTATAGGAAGTGTTTGCATTCAGTTGGAAGCCCTAGAAATTCTCTAAAGGAAATCTGTTAATATTTTTTCAGTGCTCTCCAGCATCTCTAACTTTGCTCTTCTGAGTCCTACTTTCCCAACCTCTCTCTGTAGACATTGAAACTGTTCAGAGTGGCTATGATCATTTAGCAGTTTTTGAATACATGAAAATAATAATAATGACATTAATGGCATGAACTGCCATTTCACATAAGGTGTTTTCTCTCCAAGTTGATATGGGAAGGCTGCCTAAGAGCAGCCCTGATCTGACACGCTCTTCTGTTGTCAGCAATAACTGTCCGTAGTGTCAGAAGTGAAATGTGTGCTGTTTGTCTGAGCTGTGCTCACTGCTTCCTTCCTTTCTTTCAAAACACAAAATCAAAATCTCAAAACTAGAAGTTCTTGAACTTCCACAGCTTTAAAATTCAGTTTATGGAGGATATCAGATTTGTCTGCCCATGCCAAAACTGGGAAGTTTTGCTCCTTCTAGAGAACTGTGCTTCTCTCTGTGCTTGCTTCTTCTCATGTGTGCACCTGACCAACGGAGAACTCAGCAGAATTCACATCACTCTAAGATAATGTGTAGTAGATAGAAAAACATTCAGGACTAACTTTGTGATGAACAGTCTGGTATAGCCTACTGGACCAGCTGTACTTCATTCAGAATTAGCTCACAATTATGAGTGTACACCGCATACATTAAGTTTCCTTCCACAATATGTTTGCAGCAGAGTCCTAGTGGTACATAATAGGTTATGACTGTTTTTCTTTGAAAATATAGCAGTAGATGGACTAAAAGTTCATATGCCTATACTCTGCAACAATAGTTGTGACTCCAATTTACGGTTTGGAAAAACAGAAAAAGTTTTAGTGTACATAGTGAAGTCTTGCTTCAAGGAAAAACTTCTATCTTTGACTACTTGTACTTTATTCTTTAATGCAGGATGACCCTATAGGGAATATCAACCTGGCCATGGAAATTGCTGAAAAGCATTTGGATATCCCTAAGATGCTGGATGCAGAAGGTGAGAGTTATATCTTACTGAAGTTTATGTTACTCACAAGCAGAAGACAGTAAAACTTTTGGTTTATATCTAGCAAATTTTCAACATTCCTTCTTCATGAATCATAACAGGAAAACCTGCTTTGTTTTTAAACAATGCTTTCCTTCTTGTCCTCATATACTGGATAATTTCACTAACTTTTTACTTCATTCCTTATTGTTTGTTATTGTTTGTATTCTATGCATTGGGCCCTAACCTGAACACATGGCCCCACTGTGTTAAATTAGTTAAAATGCAGGATCGGAAAGTAATCCTTACCCTTAAGGAATTAAAATCTAATAAAGGCAGATATGACTGTTAGTAGCTTAATGCACATTCACTTTTTAAAATGTTTGAGAGAGAAATCCAGAAATAGAATTACAGACTTTCAAAATATACTAACAACATGAAGGGGAGCCAGGTTGAAGGAAGCATTTTTTGGGCTTATTTTAATTGTAAAGCTTTTGCAGTGATAGTTTTATCAAATAGATTCATGTTTGGTTTCTCCTATAATCTTTAGCATTTGTTGACAAGTAACAAGGAAATACTTGTTAAAGTTGCCCAAATTTCTTCAAGATAACCAACATTTTGTACTCTGGGCAAAAAATGGTGACAAAATACTGGAATTTGCTTACACCAGTTCAAAGCATCCTTTTCCAAGTATGCAGACTCTGCTCTGATGGCTGGTCAGAGTGATAACATGGGAATTATCCAGAGCACTAAACTCACTGTGTCTGCTCCCCTTGAAGTCTTTCGCAGGAAAGTTTTGTCAATACAGGATGATACAGAAAATGCAGGTTGTAACCTCTTCATTGAAGAGGTTTCTTGGTTTCACTTTTATGCTTCAAAACTAATGGTTTTTATTTTTTTGAAATGGAATTTCCCTTTGAAGCACCATTTAATTATTTCCCTCTAAAATACTGTGCAAGGAATAAACAGGAGTGCAGCATCCTTACCACTGGACACCTCCTACTGTCATTCTCCTTTCCTGTTTTTTACTCTTCACGTACAATGTAAGAAACCTTTTTATTTCCTCACAAGATTTTCTGCACATTCTAGCCCTTATCTTACTGTTCTCCTTCTTGGCAGGGGAAATGAAATCATGCTGCTTCTAACACTCTCTAAGTATTCACCATCCCTTTTTTCTCTCTTCCACTGTTTTCTCAGTGGAAACTTTGCAAAGTTTTGTTCACACCTATGTGAAGTAGATGCAAAGTCAGTAAATACAGAGGTTCTGAGCTTAGAAATCTCACTGTTAATAGTAGAAGTTATCACCTCATTCCTGGGTCTTTTCACAGCAGTATCTTGCCTCTACTTACCTTGGCAAGAATCCTTGCAGCTGCCACTATCACAATTCATCACTCAGCCATAAGTGGTGTAAAACCACCTTTCTTTGCCTTTCTCTGTTAAGTGTTGAAAAGATCCATTTTTACCAGTGTACCCATACCTTGGTTGCACCCTCTTTATACTTTTAGTCTTTTGTGCCATAATAGGGAAAAGCTGTCAGCCAGCCAAGATGAACTCTTCTGTCATTTATGCTATTAACTAAAAACACAGACTGGTGCAGGGATTGCAAAACTATTTTTCTCTGAGCTTTTCTTAGTGAAAAATGTATTTCTGGGTTGCAGGAGTTCTACAGGTTTTCAGTACCCTGTCAGTCACGGGGACCCTGTGCTAATATACACCATTTTGTGACTGTCAGTGGAATAATTCTAGTGATTTAGGTGGAGTTGCTACAGAGCGGTAGTGAAGCTGAACCCAGTAGATCTGCCAGCCATGCCATCTGTTTGGAAGTTTCCACAAACCAGAAGGTAGCAATAACCTTCTGCACAGTCTCAGCCTTCAGATGTTTTGCCATTTCAGGGAGAGTTATCTCTTTTCCATTTACTGATTCCTAAAGCTCAGGTGGCTTTGCAGATGCAACTTGAATAATGGTGTGTTTATTTGGAAGCCTTACAGCACTGAGGTGGCATCATCAGCATAATCTGATGGAAGTACTTTGTGAGAATTTCTGAGAAGTTAACCCTCTTCTCTCTACACAGATGTAGTAAACACTGCCAGACCTGATGAAAGAACCATTATGACTTATGTTTCCTGTTACTACCATGCATTTGCTGGTGCTCAGAAGGTGAGATTGTAGAAGATGGATCAGATCTCATCCTTCACCTTCTGTCTTGTTTCTTTCAGCAATTTTTCCTCTTCTGATCTTTTCCTCCCTAGTTACTAGGAGAGCATCTTAGAGCTCAGCTCATTTCCTGTTGCCTGATTTTCTCTGCGAGTCACTGTCTTGGTAGAGGCAGTAGTAGTCTATCCATTTGTTTCATAGAAACAAACCTTCCTGTCTCATCTTTCTGTATTTTTACTAATAATATCCAGTAGGTTTTTAACAGCTAGTTACTGAATGGGATACAGGACCTTATTCTCTTTAATTGAACTTGTGTGTTTTCATTTGAAGCACTTCCTAAAAATGTAAGATGAAAATAAGTTCATAGTGAAAAAGCAATTTCAATAGCAGAATGCCATCTTTTTTCTCCCTGCTGGATATTATTCCTGCTACAGATGTCAAAATCATCATAACAGATGCTCAGAAAATAAATCCTTCTATTATGCTTTCAGGATTGTTTTTAAAATGTTAAATGCTTAATGGTAAGTACAAACAGCAACATAAAATGTTGCTACTATGCCAAACAGACACAGAAACATACACAGACATCTCAGACAAGCTCTGGAATCGTGCCCTAAATCAAAGAAGGAAAATTTTAGAAAGCAAGGCAGTTCAGAGTTGGATGTACTTCACTTATTAGCAATATAAAGAATACTGATATATGATGCTAAGATTATAACTAATAGACATGCAACTTCAGAGCACATCTCCCCAGATCAAAATGTAGTCTATCTTTCCTGTGTCTTAGTAAAAGTCCCCACTTTCTAAGTCACCAGACATATGCATGCCAGTTCTTGAGCAGACAGTCCTGGTAAAATTAAGGTCACTCCCACTGTGACAATACTGCTGGATCAAGCTTATTAAAATAATTCCACCTCTTTGAAAAAGCTTATGTTGAATTTCCAATGTACAATTTATTTTGTCAGCATCCATCAGTCTAACAATAAATTTATTACAGCTTTGTAGAGTTTCTAGAATACAGAGCTATGTGCAAGAAAACAATCAGAATGATAGTATGTTGTGCATTTATTTATTCATCCTGTTTTCTACTCCTCGATTCTGTTTTTGGTTTTGTTTTAATTTCTCACCCCCTTTTGTAGATATTGTGAACACTCCTAAACCTGATGAGAGAGCTATCATGACATATGTGTCCTGCTTCTACCATGCTTTTGCTGGAGCAGAGCAGGTATTAATCAACTGTCCCTTCAGGTTGCTGTGTTTTTGAATTGGTTGTTTAACATTTCTACTAGTTTATTAAAAAAAAGCTAATTTAGTACCTTGTGGTTTCAATTAACAATTGCAAGTATTACTTGACCACTAATACTTGTGTTTAACCAACACTTGAACCTGTTTTAGTTAAATGTTGTGTAGCAAATTGAACTTCTTTAATTCCAATAGACATTTCAGTTTCTAATTTTGGGTCTTTATTTGGTGATTATAAAGACTATTTCAGAAAAACTGTATTTGAAGATACTGTGAAATGAAGTTGTTGTTTGTTGTTACAACAACATTTTATGCATTTGCTACACAAAAGAATGTTTGACTTCTGGAGACTGAGATGATTCTAGACTTACTTATGCCAAGTAGGAATTTAGGGCTAAATTTTCAAAGATGCAGAAAGATGGAGAAAGGCACAGAAGATATCCAGCACAGTATTTGTGCCTGATTCCCGCTGAAGCACTCGTATAAAAGGCAAGAACAGCAGCAGATCTGTCATACAGTGTGGGAGTCTCACTTACAAATGTGACATTTCCCACTGTTCTGCTTCATGTATTTTTTGGCCTACAAATGGATATAGCCCAACTTAAGTGGCTGGGTAGGGGAAACTTTTAAAGTAGTTGCTATTTTTCTTTCATGTTCGGAATTTAATTTCTCTTCCTATCTGGTAGGGCCCCTACACCTTATCACAGCAGAGCTGTGCTGTTGGACCCTCTCACTTCTGGATGTGAAGGTTTTGCTCTTCATGTGAACGGGGTATTTCCCATACTCTGTAACACAGGAGTCCAATAAAAATGTGTTATGAAAATCAGTTTATATTCTGAAACCTACCAATTTGGGTATATTCATTTGATTACCTGTACTCCAGATTCACATTTGTATGAAAGTAGAGACCTGTGATATCAAACTACTACTGTAAATTTTAAATGTGGTGGAGCTATATAGGGCCTTCACAAATAAATTTGTCAGGAGACAGGGGAAGTTTTGCTGTCAGTGGTTGAGCTGCATATTTTCTCAAGGGTAAATGTACATATAAAGTGCGGATACAGAGTGATCTGGGACTCCTGAATCACATGCAATGTCTTTGCAGTGCGGCTAACAATCTAATACCTTTTTAGTGCAATTTAAAAAAATAACTTAGTAGGATAACTTTAAGAATGGCCTAAGCCATCTGTGAAAATAAAAAATTTCTTAGACAGTGTGAAATTCCCCCTTGTGTAATAAGGCTTCACTGTACAAGGTGAGTTCTGTGCTGATCTGTGCCTTGTTCAGGCCATTGGAATCTGTGACTGCAGGAGGGTAAATATATAAGTAACCTAGGAGCACAAGTCAACAGCTTTACACCAATGTGATTTCTTATTTGCAGCAGCCACATCATTTTTCTTTCTCCAAGCCTGTACCCTTCTCAGAATGTGTTTATGAGTATGTCTTATTTGCTGTGTTTTACAGGCTGAGACTGCAGCTAACCGGATCTGTAAGGTGCTGGCTGTGAATCAGGAAAATGAGAGGTTGATGGAAGAGTATGAGAGACTAGCAAGTGAGGTAAAGACAACTGTATCTCTAATGTGGTGATTATTACGTTCATGAAAGCTGAAAGATTCACACACTCCTGGCATGACAACAAAGCGAAGATGCTATGAGGGTAAATCTCAGAGTGGCAGGGTGCAAAGCTCAGTTGCTTACGATGTCAAAGTTCAGGTGACTACCTTGCCACAGGCTTCCTGTGTGACCCCCAGCAAGTCACTTGGTCTCATTAATGTGCCAGAAAGGGTGTTTTGAGGACTGTCGTTGGTCTGCCCCGAGACCAAGCTTGCTGTCTCTGTAATCTCCAAAGACAGCCATCCTTGACCACATGTGGAACATGCAGGATCCTGTTGGTCCAAGGCAGCCCATTGGCTTTGTGTGCTGCAAAGCACACCTGGACAGGATCTGCTGTAGTGTTCAGAATGCACCTGTAGACATAGGCAGCACATGAAGAAAAAGGGGACATGTTGTGCTCTACCTGTCCTTTCTTCAATATTGACAAATTTGTTGAGTCAGGACTATGGATGTGTAGTGCATGAGCAAGAGCTCCATCCTCTTTAATGCATAACCTGCAAAAGCACACTGAGATGATAGACACAAAGACAGTAGTGCTGCGTTGGCACTAATGGACTTCTGAGTGAAGATTTTTATATGACCTGAGTTACTTAGCTGGTGTCTCTCCTGATATCTTAACTATGACTGCTTGAAACATCAAGACCAATAATTTTGAAGCGGGCAAGTGATTGTGGGTAGGTCAGGTTTTGAGTAATTAACTAGAGACACATTACATGTGTGTTCATGTTTCTGAAAATAAGGATATTTCTAGAAATACATAGAATATCTGGGCAAATTAGTAAAAAAAAATAACTCAGCTTTGGAAATATTGTGCTTACTTGCCTTTAAGGCATTGATACTTGCTGAATTCAATGATATTAAAGTGGAACAAACAATTAGGATTTGTATATTCAGTCTTTTTTTTTGGTTGCTTTTCCATTGCCCTTATTTCAGTTGTTTGTGTTGGTTTGAAAGCTTTTAGAATGGATTCGCCGGACAATTCCTTGGCTGGAAAACAGGACCCCAGAAAAAACAATGCAGGCTATGCAGAAGAAATTAGAGGATTTCCGGGACTACCGCCGCAAACACAAACCTCCCAAAGTCCAAGAGAAATGTCAACTGGAGATCAATTTCAACACCCTGCAGACCAAATTGAGAATCAGCAATCGGCCAGCTTTCATGCCATCAGAGGGGAAAATGGTTTCGGTAAGTAAAGGAGACATCAATATTCTGTTCTCCTTTTTATCAATGTTCTTGCAAAAATTTCAACATTAAGGATTAAAATGCCATTTTAAGTTATCCTCAGAAACTTCATTTTGTTGCACTTTTTCAATTACAAACCACTCTTTTTACACATTCCCATTAATTTTAGAATCTTGCTTTCTCTTAAACGTGCTCCTGCCTCTTTGAAGGCATTCCCCAAAAGTAAATTGCTTTGAGACATGACACTACACAGAGCTTCCTCTGGAGGTGTTATTGATACTTCCCTGTCAGTGAGGCCAAATATTTTTTATTTAAGCAAAAGTTAACAGTGTTTTCACTGGCATTTTGGTCATCAGACTTACAGAGACAGACATTTCTCAATGTATGTTTCTGTTTTTTTCTGCTTTTTAAAATTAAATTTTCTTTTTTCTTATATCTGTGAAGATAAGAATTCTCATCTGCTGATAACTGGGTTGACTGTGGGTCAAAACATTTCCTGTGCAATACAGCTGTTTCTGTACTCTGTTCTATCATTGTGTTGTGGTTGCTCAGATCTGATAAACAGACAATAGCACTGTATGAGAAGGGACATTGTCCACTCCCCATAGACAAAAAGTAAGGGGCCTGTCACTTCAGTCTCCTACTCGTGCCTTTGAATTTCCAAGGAAGCTCACAGAACTTAGTGCATCACAGAAAGTGAAATGAGTTTGTGTACCACATAAATTATACACCAAATCCTCTTGACACTAATAATTTTGCTACTGTCAACTTCTGAGAGCAAAGGACTTTTATTATGCTCTAAGATAGGTGTGTCATAACAGAACATGCACATTGTGTAATGGGAGATAAAAAGCAGTATATCATGAAGACACTGAACTTATATCTATGTTTGGAAGCCATTTGTGTAGTAGTGGGGGTTTCCTTTCATGAATCCACCTGAACAGGACACACTATTAGGAGCAGATGTCTGGACTACAACATAGCCTGAGCTGCCTGACAACTTTTTCTGTGATTCTGTGATGTTTACAGAAACTTGACAGAAAAATTTCTCTTTTTGGAGCAAATTCGTGAAAGAATCAGAAATCTGCAATTTGGCTAAAAAGATCTTAAAATTTCATCCCCTATCTCCTATGTATTCTCTTTACAGGATATTGCCGGTGCTTGGCAGAGACTTGAACAAGCTGAGAAAGGCTATGAAGAGTGGCTGCTGAATGAAATACGAAGACTGGAAAGACTTGAACACTTGGCGGAGAAATTCAGGCAGAAGGCTTCCACTCATGAACAGTGGGCATATGGTGAGCAGAGGTGGCTTTTAACACTTTTAATGTTCAAGGTTGAACTGTCAGTGCTGAATTTTTGCCAGCTGGAAGCTCACTCGTAAGCAGTTTGGCCAGTTTTTGAAATCTAAAATAATAACAAATAGAATTGCAAGTTTTGTTGACTAGTCATGATCCTAACTTGTGGCCATGTTGCTATTGAAATGTAGCTGTAAAAATCATACTCCTGAGGTTGTGAGTCACACTTAATGGGAATATTCAGTATCTGAATAGAGGCCGTTACTGCTAATGCATTCCTGTGTGTTTGTACACTGGCAGGAATGTACCAGGAATGCAGTGACACTGCTGGTTAAGTGTGAAATTATTAACAAAATTATTCTGAGCTGATTATCATTTGATCATCATGATGTTTTGAATAGTGCACATAAACTGCATGATAATGGACTCTTTTCTGCTTTGTTCCATACCCAGGATTACCCCCCCCCCCATTTGTAGTTATGCTTTTAAATGGTAACCTAACCTTATGCGTAGTTGTAACAGTATTATCATAGAATCATAGAATGGTTAAGGTTGGAAGGGACCTTGGAGATCATCTACTTCCAACCCTGCTGCTGTGGGCAGGGACACCTCTCTCCCACTAGCCCAGGTTGCTCAGAGCCCCATCCAGCCTGGCCTTGAACACCTCCAGGGATGGGGCATCCACATCCTCCTTGGGCAACCTGTTCCAGTACTTCACCACTGTCATGGTGAAGAACTTCTTCCTTATGTCTAACCTAAATCTACCCTCTTGCAGTTTCAGGCCATTGCCCCTTGTCCTATCACTACAGGCCTCTGTCAAAAGCCCTGCTCCAGCTTTCCTGTAGTTCCCTTTCATGTATTGGCAAGCCACTAGTAGGTCACCTCGGTGCCTTCTCTTTTCCAAGCTGAATAACCCCAGCTCCCTCAGCCTGTCCTCACAGCAGTGGCTCTCCAGCCCTCTAATCATCTTCTTGGCCCTCCTCTGGACCTGCTCCAGCAGATCCATGTCCTTTTTGTACTGCGGGCTCCAGAACTGGACGTAGTACTCCAGGTGGGGCCTCACCGGAGTAGGGCAGAGAGAGCGAATTACCTCCCTTGACGTGCTGGTCACACTCCTTTGGATGCAGCCCAGGACATGGTTTGGGCTGCAAGTGCACACTTACTGGCTTGTGTTGAACCTCTTGTTAACTAACATGCCCAAGTCCTTCTCCTCAGGGCTGCTGTCCACTCAGCTTCTATTTGTGCTTGGGATTGCCTCCACCCAGGTGCAGGACCTTACACTTGGCCTTGTTGAACTTCATGAGGTTGGCCTGGGCCCACCTTTCAAGCCTATTAAGACTATATACTCGGCACACAGTTTTGTTAGGGATGATTAAAGATAGATCTTTTCTACCACCCTATTGTTTGCTCTGACAACAATCTTCCTGCTGCTGCCCTGCTTCTGGCTTTTTCCAGCTAGAATCTTTTCACACTGTGAAAGCAAAAGTCTATCCCGTTACACAGTTGCTGGGAGCACACAAGGCTGTAAATGGCTGCCAGGCAGATACTAGAAGGGAAACTACAGCGTTTATCAGCCCCGAGAGCCTATTTCCAGAGCATAACCTCCTCATGGTGACATGTTATGGCTGTTAGGCAGGGAAAACGTCACAAAAGCTGGTACACAGCAAGTGAAACAATGGTCTCGTGTGGCTCTAGAATTCACAGAGGTGTGTGACGCCGTGTGCTGAGCTGCAGTTTTGGGAGCTGCCGGTATAGATTCAGTTGTCTGACACAGGAGCTACTCAGCAGTAGTATTTCAGTTTCTGATTTCCTCTTTTCTTCTCTAGCCTTTTATAAACAGGCTGGCATTTTGCACTTATTTTTCAGTACAAAATGCAGTCATTAATTGTGGGTTGTTTTTCTGTTGTGGTGTTTTTTTTTTTTGTGCTGAAATGAATAATGAATTGAAGGCAAAACATGGAAAAGAGTAACAGATCATTAGTAAGAGTGAAGCTGACTGTAGCAGTGTGATTTCTGGTTTCATAAGTCTGTCCTAAAGAAGACTTATCACAATATTTTAGAGCCACAGTTTTTGCCAATCTACAATTTTTATGCCAGTTTCTCAAGCAATGTAATCCTCGCTACTTTAGACCAGTATTAACAACCTCTGCAAAAATCAGGGAAGTACTGAGAGATCTTTAAAAAATAATTAACACTGTTGTGCTGGCAATTTGCTACTGATTTCAGCGGGGGTGGGATTCCATCTCATACATGGGATTTTCACCTTGCCTCAGTTAAAAAAGCTGACGAAATTTGCAGTTGTTCTTAGCAATAAATTAGTAAAAAATTACTAATATTTTAATTTTGTCTTTCAGGCAAAGAGCAGGTCTTACTTCAGAAGGATTATGAATCTGCTTCTCTGACAGAAGTCCGCGCCATGTTAAGGAAACATGAAGCTTTTGAGAGCGATTTGGCTGCTCACCAGGACAGGGTGGAACAGATCGCTGCCATTGCCCAGGAGCTGAAGTATGTTCCATTTAAAGGCTTGCAGCTGCTGACATTTAACTTTGCGATAAACTCTTTCCAATGAATTTGATAGTGTCATAGGTACCAACCTAAGAATTCCAGAGATAGCTTTATAAGTATATTATCTGAGTTGGTCACTGAGACCTTTCCCTCATCTCCCCCTTACCACCAACCAAATATAGATATTCAACTGACCGAAATTATTTGAAAGGAAACAGTTTAAAATTGACTTAACAGTAATCTTTTAGCATTATCTCTACCAATGAGTCCATTGCCTGTCGATAGGAATCCTGGAGGTGTTTATTTCTCAATTTGTATGGTCTGCTGAGAGGTACTGGCTATGAGCTGTTTAACTTAGAAAATAATTTCACTTACACAAATTACAGATCAAGCATCTTAACTTTAAAATCAAGTATTTTCCCACAAGTATATTGGTCCTTTCAAAAGACTTCACATCCCTAAATTACCTCTTCTGCAGGGGTAATGCACTGAGTTTTCTGAAGATTTAATTGTCTCTAGTATACTTATTTTCACAATCTCTTTGTATTATTTTTGCAAGTGCCATTTTCTTCATTTTATAGAAAGGACAGTGGGGTGTATGGAAACTAAATAACTTTCTCAGAGACACACAAGCAGTCAAGCACACAGACCCTGCTATAGGATAGCAAGAGTTTTCACCCAGAGGTCCTTAGGCACAGGACCGACACTGACTCACTCGACATGCTATGCCGAGACAAAACTCAGCCAAAGCTGAGAACAATTCTACGACATGTTTAGGCTACAGCTGTATTGCTGACATCAGCTACATAAGTCAGGAATGTGAAAAGTCAAGGCCCCTGACTGACAGGCATCCTTATGGCAGCAGAAGTCCTGAATGTTGATGCCATTGTTCTGGCTAAACTCTGTCTTTTATCAGTGGAGGTTGCTTTTGTTTGTTGGAAGGTTGTTAATTCACCTTTGTGAAGCACAGTTTCTTCAGCAAAGCTCTAGCCGAACCGACAGACCTGTGGTGTTGCATGCTAACATTCTTGTTCTGGCAGAGTATTCTTGATGTGTACGCCAAGCTAAACACTTTTGATTTTTATGATCTTATGCAGTTAGTTGCAGCAGTTTTGTACTGTAAATCAGTGCCACTACTCCTGATCTTAGCAATTTGGCACATGCTTAAATTCCTTGCTCACCCGCAGTATCTGTACAGCCAACAGGAACAAATGTGCAGTAGTGGTTGAAACAGGAACCAAGATCAAAATTCTCGTATTCCTGCTCTTGGCTCCGGCTCTCCAAGTTTCAGTTTCTCACCTTCCTGAATAGGCAAAACAGTTACTACTGAAAAATCAGATGTTAAAAACATACTGTCTTTTCACTTTGTGAAGGACCGACTCATAAACAGTTCCACATTCATTAACAATTAAAACAAAACAAAACAGAGGGTTGTCTAAAAACATAGTTTGTACCTGACAGCGGCAGCACTTAGAGTAATTGTATAATTCAAATGGATCAAGAAGAGGGAACCTATTTTTCAAGATTATTTAAAGAAGGAAAAGTAAAGCACAGTGGGCAGAGAACGTACTGTTTTTTATTTGGTGTGAAGTCTGAAAAACAGAGAATGGAGATTTCACTGAGTGTGTGAGTTACACCTTCTGGCACACCTTGATCTCTGTTGCAAAGTTCCTCTTTGTGCAAAAGAAAGTTTATGAAACACCTAATCACTGTTAATTCAGCTTCATCTTTACATGCGATAAGAAACTTTGGGAATGTAGTACACATAGCACAGCATCTGCTTACCAGCGTTTTGAACCCTGTGTCCTTTACCTCTGGTGAGGCCAGTGAACACCGTATCCTGTCTATTTTAGGATTGTCTCTTCTCAGTTGTTTCAGTAATTTGCTGTGTGAAGTTAAATGAGATATCTGTGGCCTGAGCTGCAAAGGTACTGAAAACCTACTTTTAGAGATGCTCTTCTTGGACTGCTCTGCTTCTCCATGCCATGAGGCTAGCACTGCACTGAGACTGTCGCCCAGTTAGGCTTAATGCCCTCGGAGAAATTGAATGAAAGTTCATAAAGGTCAAGTTTTATTACTAGCTGCAAGCAAATGGGCAGCTTCTATTTAAATATTATTTTTTCATTGTCATTCTTGATTTTTTATTATAATTCTTTCTCCATTCATGTTTTTAAAGAAGGACTGACTAATGTCTGAATGCTAAGAATTGTGCATTGGCACATGATACAAAGCTTACTAAAATCAACACAGGTAGTTTTTCCTTGTATCCAGTGACGAAAAAAGTCGAGAAAAAACTACTTGCATTGACTTCAGCAGACTTTGTATCAGATGCCAATGCACAGTTATCATAATCTATGCCTAAATTCCAAGTCAGTACACTTCCATGTTTTATTCTAGTCAATCGATTCTCCCCCTATACTCTGCTCTTGTGAGACCCCACCTCGAATACTGTGTCCAGTTTTGGTGCCCCCACCATAAGAGGGACGTGAATCTGTTGGAGCGTGTTCAGAGGAGGGCCACAAGGATGGTCCAGGCGCTGGAGCACCTTTGCTATGAGGAGAGGCTGCGGGAGCTGGGATTGTTCAGTCTGGAAAAGAGAAGACTTTGGGAGGTCCTAATAGCTGCCTTCCAATACCTGAAGGGAACCTACAGGAAGGCTGGGGAGGGACTTTTTACAAGAGTGTCCACTGATAGGACAAGGGGAAATGGGTTTAAGTTGAAGGAGAATAGATTTAGATTTGACCTTAGGAAGAAATTCTTCAGTACGAGGGTGGCAAGACTTTGGAATAAATTGCCCAGAGACGTTGTGGCTGCCCCCTCCCTGGAGGTGTTCAAGGCCAAGTTGGACGGAGCCTTGAGTAGCCTGATCTAGTTGAGAGGCATCGCTGCCCATGACAGGGAGGTTGGATTAGATGATCTCTAAGGTCCCTTCCAGCCTAGGCCATTCTATGATCTCTTGGCTGCCTAATGTTATTTCACAGCAGAACAATTGCTGTGTGACCTTGGACTCTACCTGTTACAGTTTCCTGTCTGTTTTGGTATTTTCTGCTGCAGCAGCTCTTGCATATCCATCACTTCTAGTATAGCAACTTATTTTTCAGTCAAGAAGACTGAAAAACTGTTAACACTGATTTAGAGAGTCTTTTGCTTCTGGAAACCTGGGCTCAAATTGTGCTTACGTGCAAGATTAACGTGAGCCTGGTTCTGAGGCAGTGCTAAAGCATGTTTCTCAGCAAGTTCTTTTTGTCACACTATCACGGTTCCTAAAGTGAGCTTGTACTTTAGTGCTTCTCTGGATCAGGACAAAATCTGAGTAAATTTGCATTTCTTTACAGATTGAATTACTTGAAAGATCAATAGGAATAGCTTAATGATTTTTAATTTCCAAAGGCTATAGTTTCCAAATAACCAAAAGCATAGAAATTACTGTTCTCTTAGAAGATCTGTAACACATGTGCAGCAGTACCTTGTGTATGAGTGATAAGTAAAACTTCTTTTTACCAAATGTAAAATCTAATCTTTTCATGGCTTCATTGTTGAGAGAGATACGAAACCTAATAGGACAAGGAATGTAAAACTGTGGTTTATTTCCAAGTAAATAATCTGTGAGTTCTTATTTCTTCCTCTGCTCCTGCTTTGAGCAGAAGATTGTCCTTTTACACATGTAATACACTTATTTGAAGTGAACTACAGCAGGTCCAGAAAGGCAGTAGAACTACATGTTTTAATGCCACTTGGCGATCTCAGTTATGATTTTTGACCCAGGGGTGCCCTTTTTAAACGTTGTTTTGATAATATTATTCTCCTACCTGTTTGTCCACAGCGCATATCCCTGGAAGAAATAGGATAGCGGAGATCTTGTGGGGAATGACTGAACCTCCCTGGCAGAGCTGGTGGAGGAATGTTGCACATTGCCTTTCGGCACTTTGACCAGAGCTGGCACAATCAGTCCCTCATTTTTATGTAAGGACACCTACCCTTATCCTAGTTCACAAAAGGAGATAAGTGATCCATTGAAGCAAAACCAAAATCTGGAGTACTCTCAGGGATACGACCCGGAGCGTCTGAGAAAACACCCAGTTTGTATTCCGATGTATTAGATTGGGTATGTGAAAAGAGACCAGAATACAAATCTCCACATCCCATCCACTTAGTGAGCTCACAGCTGACCAGGAAGATAATTTAATAATCTTAATACGCTAAAACGAAAAAAAAAAAATCTTCCAGGCAAAAACTCATAGCGGCACAATATATCTCAGACAGTCTCATCTGAAACTCCATGCTTCTCACTTAAAATTTCTCAAAAGATAGATGGCTTCTGTTGTATCCCTTGATGGCTTACAAAAAGGCTTGCTCCAAAGGAGAAGCAGGTTTCTGAATTTAGGACACCTTCTATAGTATGACTTGCTGGCAGCTTTCTCCTTACATTTAACAGTTCTACTTCCACAGTTCTGGGTTGGTTTTGTTATTTTTAAAAATTGTTACGGCATTTTATTTTTACTCATTTCACTGTTCTTTGCTTTCAACGGCCGATCGATGGCAGCACAGCTGTAGGCTCTTTTAAACAGAATGGTTCACTTCACATACTTATCAACTTCATCCTGATCCAGATTGCTCTGACTAAGCTTAGAGGAGGAAGCATGAACACTGCCCCTGGCCTACAGTGCAGCTTCACGGGGGAAAGCTACCTCGGTTCTCATTTTTGTCCTCTCATATTCTCTAACTTATTGATGGAGTGATCTGTGCATTCCTCTTGCCAATTGCCTGGAGAAGAATGCTCTGAAGAAAGGAACAATTTCTACCTGCATTTAATATCTTGTTCAAGCCTTAAAGTAAATCTTAGCTTCCTGTTGCCATGCTGTCACACAATCAGTCTCTGCAGTGTTTAGTTCTGGGCAAAGTGTCCTCAAGGAGCAGCCAAGAGCTAAATTCAGTGGATGATGATACACCCAATACAACTGAGCTTTCAAAGTGCCAAGCACATGTATTTTATTATGGTCACAATGGCTGCAGCAGAACCAAGGGGATTATCTGCACCTGAGATAAAAAATTCAGTCTGAGACAGACTTGGTGTAGAATCTCAGGATGAAGACTTAAAGACTTACCCCAGTCTTAGGCAGAATAGTAAGTTGCTTTCTCTTGGGATAATAAAAGCCTATTAAAAAAGCAACGCTCTCTGCTACATCCTTTGTGGGTGCACTGATTCATGCTGGAGGCATATATGGGTCTGGAGATCCCTGTTCTTGAACAAGCCAGTTCTAGGGTGTAGCTCTGTGAGGAGGTCCTGGAGAGGAAGATGAAAATTTTTCTCTGTGCCTCAAATCTGGGCAGCCTCTATTAGTATCGCCAGACCTGTGAAAGAGAGATTATACTTTGAATGCAACCTGAGGTTTGTTTCTCAGTTAAATAGCTTCAGAGCATAAGAGGCTGGAAAGAATCGCTGAATTATTTAAAATTAAGCATATTTCAGGCCAATTAATTTGAAACTGTACCAATCTCCAGGAACTTGATAAAGCCCCAGACTAAAGCATTCTGGTCTTCAGGAGATCAAATTGCTTGTGTCATAAGTCTTCAGGAGATCAAATTGCTTGTGTCGTAGGAACAGCTGAGACAAAGATGGTTAGACACGTTAATTGTCTTTAATACCTGGATGTCACAGTTGGGTACTTGATTTTTCTCACAACAGAGGAGGTTGGTCCTGTCCCTGTGCTGTGCTTCTTGAAAAGCTGAATGTCTAGATCAAACATGTCTATACTGCAACTTTTATGTACGTGGAGGAGAAATATTGCAAAAAAAAAAAAGAGGAGAAGAGTTACTGATGGCTGGGGAAAGAGGGGGAAAATCCCCTCTTTCACAAAGTCAGACTGATTTTTGTTTTCACTCTTTCTTAGTGAACTGGACTACCATGATGCTGCAAGTGTCAATGATAGATGCCAAAAGATATGTGACCAATGGGACAGCCTGGGAACACTGACTCAGAAAAGGAGAGAAGCGCTGGAGGTAAATCATTTAACAATGATCAGCCTCTCAGCTGAGGCAGGCCATGGGGGGAATGAACCATTTGTTTCAGATCTGGAAAGAAACTCAGAATCCAAACAGCAATGAACCCTTTCCTCAGATCTCCATTTCATTTTGGTGTGGCTTCATCTGCAAACAGATTGAATTGCTCATGGCAGGCTTGGCAGTATGCAGCTGCCAAGGACAGTTCTAAAGCAGCAACAAATGGCATGCAGTTTGTAGCACCACTCTTTGGGAATTTGATGTCCAGCAAAGATAACAAAAGCCATTAGGCACTTACCTTTTCTTACTTGGTGGAGCTTAATTGGATGAGGTACAGGATAATAATGACCAGCACTGGGTTAATTTTTGTGGTAGTGAGTATTGCAGAGCACTGAAATGCTTTCCAAAAACTTGTTCCTTAAGAAAAAAGGAAGTCACACACATGTATGCCGAAGTGGAAAACGTATGTCCAACTCTTCCTTTTTATACTTATAAGAAATTACTAAAGCACGATTAGCAGATTTTAATTGATTTGCAGATAGATCACAATAACAAAAATATTTAAAATGTTAGTAATGATAAAGTAATTTCACCTGTTATCCCTCAAAGTTTTTTTTTAACACGTTGTACATGAGGAGATCTTTACTGCAGTTATTCCTATTGCCTTGAGTGAGAATCCTTTAAAATAGGTGGTGAAATCAGTCATTGATACAATCAATTTCTTTTGAAAAGATCAGGCCTGACTTTGTGCATGGGTGAGTATGTGTGTGAAGTTGAGTCTTGCACCGTTAACAAAGAAATGTACCTTTCCCAACCTGTACAGAGAACAGAGAAATTGCTTGAAACAATTGATCAGCTTCACCTGGAGTTTGCCAAAAGAGCTGCTCCTTTCAACAACTGGATGGAAGGTGCTATGGAAGACCTACAGGACATGTTTATTGTTCATAGCATAGAGGAAATTCAGGTAAATGGCTGTCTATTTTTTGGCTTACAGTCACAGGGAAAACGAGAAAAGAAACTTTTCCTTCTTGGAGAGTAGGACATGCGTAAGAAAAAAACCCAAACATATCTGTCATTTTCTTTGTGATATGCAATGGCTGCTCTGTTATATATAGGGTTCTGTATTGGTATGAAAGCATATCTGAGAGATCATGGAAGGGCTGATGGCCCTGATAAAGTCAATAAGGGCTGTTTCACAAATGTATCTACATGTATTATTTCCTGTATCTACAGACACATGTACACAAGTTTATTTGAGAGGCTGAGACAGGAGCTGTGCTTATTTACAGCAGATCTTCCAGATACTGGAAGAAACATTAATGTTTTCATGCATTCTCTCTCTGTTTCTCATTTTAGAGTTTAATCTCTGCACATGATCAATTTAAAGCTACTTTGCCAGAGGCAGATGGTGAAAGACAGGCCATACTGTCAATCCAGAATGAAGTTGAAAAAGTTATTCAGAGTTACAACATGAGAATAAGCGCAACCAATCCTTACAGCACTGTTACTGTGGAAGAAATTCGTAGCAAGTGGGAAAAGGTAATGTATGCTACGTATGTAAAGGACATTGTAACATTATATTCTACTTCCTGAATGTTCTCATTATTCCTAGAACTTCAGAGTAAACCTGTAGATTATTCCTGATCATCAGATGCCAGAATGAACTTTCTGCAGTGTCTTATGCTGTCCCTTACGTTTGCTAGGCTTGCTTCACAACGGTGCTTGCTCCTATCACTCAGTATTACCTATGTCCTCTTTGACTTTTTGGCAGGCGAATAGAAGCATGTGTTTGGGCTAGGGCAGAACTGGTGGCTGGCCAGCAGATGGGGCAGGAGGTGCCATCAAAAGAACAGAAAATTATTATACTCTTTTTCTAAGAATAAACAGTAGTTCATGTGTCTCTTCTAGCCAGCTGCTACTTTTCATATATGATGTGAAACATTACCATCTTTGGGACCATTATTACGTTGTCTGTTTAGGTTGAAATTTGCAATTACCTTAAAAAATTACTGGGGTGAGATTAAAGAGAAGGTCCTAGAGCAATCACACAAACTTTATTTCATTAGGAACCAAGACAGATAATATGCTGAAGGTAAATAATTGTGTAGAATGTATGAATTTACCACATCCATAATCTTACACAGGCAAGAACACAGCCTCAGTGGCTTATAAAAACCAAGCAGTAAGAACAAAATTCAGAACCTCTCAGGGCAATCCAAAAGCATAAGCGTAAAAAAGCATTTGCAGTGTATTAGAGACTTTCAGTTTTGCATGATGGACAGGATGTGTCTCGTCTTATCCTATTGTAATGAATGTGCTCGAATACAGTGTACTGCACTGATGATTCTCAAAACGGTTACTGAGAAATTGAAAAATCACCAGTGTTTCATAAAAAACCCCACAGCAACTGCTTTAACAGCAGTTCAAGTTAAATAATTGTCTTGAACTTGAAGCCAGAGATGAGAATTTATGTCTCCATCTCAGTTTCTCTGGTCAGGCCTCCCAAGACCCATGTCAGTGATTTCTTATGTTAGCATAGAATCGGTGAATATAATAGTGATCGTGTTTCTGGCTTGTCCTTCTGATATCAACTTTAAGTCCAATAAGGAAAACGAGTAAATGTAGATATACTTGTTCCATTTCTTTTTAAGCTATTCAGTTGTGCCTGCTCACATGTAGTGCTTTCCCACTGTAACAGGTGAAGCAGCTGGTGCCTCAGAGGGATCAATCCTTGCAGGAGGAACTAGCCCGCCAGCACGCCAACGAGCGTCTGCGTCGCCAGTTTGCTGCTCAGGCCAATGTCATTGGGCCATGGATCCAGACCAAGATGGAGGTGAGTGCCAGACCCTCACACAGAAACTGATGAACAAGTGGCTTATAATTTTCAGTATCTGCTTTATATACAGGGCAACATCAGTCTTCATAGTAGTTCACCAGCTGTTTGATCCTGAAGTATTTAACACCTCTTTAGGTGATTTTTAAAACTATGGAGGCTTGTACAAGTAGTACCTTGAAGGTGAGCAGGAAGCTCATTCAAGGTAGCTTTGAAAAGTCGGTCACTGAACAATTACTGTTTACCTTCTGCTTTCAGTAAAGGAGAGATAACAGGATCACTAGGGTCTAATACTCATTCCAGAAATAAATATGCCACATTTCTTTTGAAACATGTTTTCTACAGAAAAATTCCTCATCTCCGTTGTGTGAAGGTTTAATTACTAGTGCTTCTAATTATGAAAATATTACATATTTATGTGAACATTGGTCAAATTAGCAGATCTGAAATTTAAATTGTGTGGGGCTGGGGTGTGTCTTTGTTTCTTTTGACAGGAAATTGCCCGTAGCTCTATTGAAATGACAGGGCCTTTGGAGGACCAGATGAATCAGCTGAAGCAATATGAGCACAATATCATTAATTATAAACACAACATTGACAAACTGGAAGGAGATCATCAGCTTATACAAGAAGCCCTGGTGTTTGACAACAAGCATACCAACTATACTATGGAGGTAGCCTTTTACTCCCTTTTATACCTGTTAGTTTATTCTGCCCTCTTTTGCCGTGTAACTATCTTCTCCAATCTCAAGAGACCAGAACAGAGAATGGAACTTGGCAGACCTTGTGATAAACTCATAAGACTTGTTTTATTTTCACTTTATTTTTAGTGAAGAAACCAGTTCCATATTTTTCTGAAGACCATTTTTATTTTTATAGATTCTTCGTCCTAATATAGCGTTGGTGGTATGGAAAACATTTTCACATAAATATTTAGAGCCAATTTTTTGGTTACTGTACTTTCTGTATTTGATTCTTTAATAAATCAGTATTTTCTCTCTCACAGCACATCCGTGTTGGATGGGAGCTCCTACTTACCACCATTGCTCGAACTATCAATGAGGTTGAGACTCAGATCCTCACAAGAGATGCCAAGGGTATCACACAGGAACAAATGAATGACTTCAGAGCATCATTCAATCACTTTGACAGGGTACAGTACTCCTGCTTTTTCTCAACTAGCAATATTTATTGTTCCCTAAAGCCAGTTCCTTTTCATTCCAAATGTAAGCCTTTAAAAAAAAAAGAAAATGCAGTAGCAATGGGCTCTTTTTAGAACAGCCAAAATGACCAGTTAACAGAAAATTTAAAGCCTTACAAAATCATAGCATTGTACAGATATTTTAAAGATTAATTTTTACTCTTTAAATGTCATGCAAAATTATAGTTCTGCTAACATGGTTGAGTATTTGTTCAAGTAACAGGCAGAACTAGATAAATCTGTTGTGTTTTGAAAAATAACACGTCCCTTTATTTTAAGGCAGTGCAGCATGTTCTATGTACTTGCCAGCAGCCTGCAGCTCATTAAATTTAGCTGTAATCTGGATTACAGGTTTTTTTTTTCTTTGAATCACAACTTGTCCCCCTAGAAATAGATTTGTAAGGAATATAGTTGAGGTACTGATAAATAAAGGAGTTTCCTTGACAGCTTTCTGGCTATATGGGGGGGCTAAGAGGCTGTTATTTTCCGTTAGCTAATCATGGATGAATACAAAAGTAGGAATGAAAACACTATTGTGAAGAAACTTGACTCACTCCTTCTGTGAGTTAGGCAATATTCATGGATAGAGAGTTAAAAACATAGCTATAAATAGGTGCAATAACAAAATACATGCAGACAGGGATCTGAGATTCCCAGTTGGAAAACAATCTGTATATGATTTAGCTCTGTTGCCTCTGTGCTCAGATGAACCCACCTTGAAAACCAAGTTCACAGTTCAAACACAGGAAAATATTATCATAATGCAGCACTAGGCTGTTGTTTTTTTCCCAGAATAGTTTTGTATAGTTAGAAGGTACTGCCTAATCCCTGACTTTTATTCTGTTATCGCATGAGCTGGCTCCTTCAAATAATTTCAGGCTGGAGAAAAATGCTGACGTCCTGCACTACTCAAAACGTTTACACATTCCTAGACTTATACTTGATGTGTATTGGATGCTGACAGTCATAGTTGGCTAAATATTTTTAGAATATCCTTAATTATTCATAAAGAAAAGCAGAATTGCCAAACTTCTGTTTTCTGAAAAATTACACAAGCACAGAAAAGGTTAGCTACACAGAAACTGGGAAGAGATTTTGTGGAAAATCTTGACGTGATTCTAGTGCAGCATAATTCCTTTTTGTATTTTCTAAGGAAGTAGAAGATAACACCACAGTTTCTTGGGGTGGAAGGAAGTAGCATACTAAATGGCTTTCCCAATGCACCAGAGCAGATAACTGAGCAATTAGAGCTATTAAAAGCAGACAGAGTACCAGGCCTGGATAAATTACATGCCAGTATTTGAGAGACCCTGTTAAGGGAAACCAGGAACTTTGCACAAAGGTTTGACAGCTCCCTGAAGATAAGGAAGCAAGGTGACTGAGTCCTACTATATCTTACACCAGATGGCCATTTCTGGCCTCCCTGTATTTTTGTGGTTTGTAGAGGAGTTCACTGCCACGCTCGTGGCAAGGCTCTTTCAGTGGCTGAGGGGATATTATGGGCATCCCTTGGTGCCTTAGGAGGTCTTGAAAGGGAGGAGCTAAATCCTACACCAACCAGCCCTGTCTTTATGGATCTTTAGGTTTTGCAGATACAGTAAAATTTTGAGATACCAAAGGAGTACAGTAGACCAAGGCCTTAGGAGAGGTTGCGCTGCCTGGAATAGGGTGCTTGTGTCACACGCCTGCAGGCAGGTTGGAGGTGGGCTGTCATCGTAAAGTGCGGGACAGAAGTGCTTCCCAGCTCCTAGATCCTTGCCTATCCCTGGCTGTCTCCCTTACTCAGGCTGCAGTGAGTCATGGCTTCAGGCAGTGTCCCATCTGCCCTTCCTTCTCTGGCACAAAGCCTGAGTTGCCGGGTCAGAAGCAGAAGGAGATAGAGGCTTCATCAGTTTCCGTGGCCTCAACAACCTGGACTGCAAGTTGAGCCATGGGCCTTCCCTTCCCTCATGACAGGTATAATGCAGAGGCCTTAAAAAAAGAGGCCCGGAAGGATCACAGTAAGGGAAGGACCATTTTGCATATCCCACCTTAGTACATTCCTTCCCTAAGTATCAGAATTTGGTCTAGGAGGACTTTTGTGCAACAGTTATGTTTTTAGTAGCATAATGAAAGTTAAAGAAGGAAGAAGGTAAGATCTAAAACCATTCAGCCATCAAGCCAAGCTTTCTGCAAGGGACAGATAGTAGAAACACTAATAAAAGGAAAGATTATGCTCATTAAATTATACTGTAATTTAATGGGCAAATGTAACTGAATTTACACAGGCTAGAAGGAGACACTGAACAAACGTTTGAGAGAGGCAGGCTTGTTTTTAGTTTTCATATCCTTCCTATGACCTTGCACACTTGAATATTTAGTGTCGTTGAATAAAGGAAACCCAGGGTGTTTCAGAGTTACTTCAGAGTACATGAAGTAACTGAAGACTCTTAGCTTGGAATTTATATAGAGAAGGCAGTAAAGGGTTCTTTTATGGTCTTGATTACCTTAAATAGAAATAAAGATGAAGCTGGGTCATCTGAACATAAGTACTAACATGAAAAATACTGGCTTCTCCATGTCAGACAGAATTAGCAGTATCTGTAATAATTTTGTTGCGCTTAACAGCATTTAAAAAAATACATTTAAAAAATACACTGAAAGAGTTGGACTGTGAATAGCCAGAAAAGATTGCAAGAATTAAAACTATCCCTGATGAGTAGGCTTTAAATACGTAATCATTTATGCATGCTATAGCTCTAACTTCTGTGGCATTTCTCTAATTTAAGGCATAGCTTAATGTTTGACTCCTAGTGTGTGCTGAGGATGTCAGCAAAGTACTAATATGCAGAGTAGCTCCCTTCTTGCTTTTAAAGAATGTATTTTGGTATATGTAAACTTAACAACTTTTTATAAAGTGCTTCTAGAAACAACTTCCTTTGCTTATAAATCTGAGGAAGGAACCTCTACCTTCCTCCTCAGGAAGAATATAAAAAAAATTTTAAAACTTACAGTTCATAACACATTATGGAGTTTATATCTGCAGTCGTTAATCCTTCAAAGACTTCTAAAAATTGGTTGAATAGTTTTGAAGGTCTTCTACATCCTGAATTTTTGAAAGAAAAAACTATTCAGTATTTTACTAGGAGCTTTTTTGTGGGGTCTGCATGCCCCTGATTCTCAAACTGCAGTGAGCAGGTGGGCACTGTTTGTATAAGAATTACAAGTTTAGGAAGAGTCATGTTTCTTTCAGTGCATCCACAAGCAGAGATGTGCTAGCACAGAAAACTTTACAAGTCATCCTTTTTAAAGGCAAGTGTTAAAGGAGATTTCTCCCTTGGGGCAAGGGGGCAGCCCTTGGGACTCCTATGTTTCCAACATAACCTGGAGGTTGTTCCTGAGGATGCTGTTGCTTACCCACTTCTCCTTGTCCAAGGCTGTGCCTGAAGGACAGTCTACTTGTAGGTATAAATATAAATCTTTAGCAATGCTGGTATATCTCCTTCCTTAATGGGACTGCACAGAGGAAAAAAAAAAAGAAAGCGGGACACAATATCTGAATCACAGAAGCAGTTCAGAAGTGTTGGGAATGGTGCCTAGCTGAGTATGGTATGCAGACAAACTGGGACACCGACACAGATGTGTTGTCAGGCGCTGGTTTGGAAGTCTTTTTTTATGCAGGGATTCCTTTTTCAGATTCAGTATATTTAGTACATTCTAAATAAGATGGCAAAGTTTGTGATGATACATCTGCAGCTGCTCTGCATGTAGTAGCTTAATGGCTGTTAACATATTCTACTATTGATTTTTGTGCAAACTACAGATTTTAAGCAGGAGCTCTGCATGCAGAACAATAGCATCATGCCACCTTCTATTTTACTAACAGAAAAATAACATCTTTCTGTTAAAGGAACCACATGATCAGGCTTGTGCATGTCAATTAGTATTCAGGAAACTGAAAGATATGTTTAAGAACAGATTATTTTGATTCAGAGGCTCACTTGTTTTATAAGACTGCATATACATCATCAAAGGGAAGGAAAAGATTTCTGGGGCCCGATAATGAAACGCAGAGGATTTCAGTGTTTTACCTTGTAGTGGTGGGAAAAGGTGAACAGGGCAAAGTTATTTATATGCTTTAAAAATCTAATTTCAGTGCTTAACATTGGTCTGCAAACAATAAAAGTAAATACAAAGAACCATTTCCCAATGAGAAAGCCCTTGCATGGGCTTGATCTAGGCATTAATGGCCAAATACCATTGACCCCATGAAACTCTGATATACTGAAAAGGAAAAAATTATATACTGAAAAGGCAAAAATGTAGGATGCAGATCAAAAAGCGTAAGAAAAATTCGTCATAAGAATGAGAGAATGGGCTATAGCAAGTGGCACAACTACTTGGACCCCACTTAAACCAGAGGAGGATTGCGAGCTCCAGCACAACCATTGTGCATCTCTTCTGAAGAAAATAGTTTATTGGTCAATGTGATGGCCTCTCTCGTGCCCTTCTGCCCCTTCGCTGCCACCTGTGCCAGGTTATGGAGCTCGTCAACATACTGACCGTCCACCCCCCTGGTGTGGTTGAGGAGCTAATAGTCCTCTACCAGGTGCTGGTTGAGGAGGCAGAGGGCAGGATTTGGCTCTTAGCACCCATTTTTATATCATTTTGTTTGCAGTCACACAGTACTATCTTCAGATGCAGGAAGAAGGTAAAACGAGCTGACTTGGCTTGTGGTGTGACCTTCCAGAGCCTGCCTCCAGAATGGTTGTGAGAGTTTCAGGCCAGCCTAGATTAACATTTTCAGAATGATAAAATAAACCATTTTGAATGCTTTATACCTGGAATTATCCTATAAAATGGACATATTAAAGGAAAAACACTTCACTGTGTTTACAGCTTTTTACCCAGATGCAGCTCCAGATTTGTAGCTTTGCTTTCTCTCTCATCACTGACTTCCTACTGTTAATTTTCATCTCTCCTTTAAGGAGCTGGTGAGGGTTGATGCAGAGGGACTCAATATAATAACAGCATGATATGTCAAAAATGCATGGCATTATGAACTTAATAAAACACCATTTTATCATATTATTATGTTGCATATACCCAGTGCATTTGTTAACCCCGCTATAACTTTAGTTATGCATAACTATATAGAAATTCTAAAATGTAAATTATTCATCTAGCAGGCGAATATGTAGCAGACAGAAAACCTTGGATCTCCTCCAAACAAACTGTCAGTCTGTAAAATCAATAAGGGTAATAATTTTTCACCTTAGAACCTCAGCCTGAAGTACACCTCCGATAGGACATGGTTTTTATGAACAGGAAAACAAACATGAACCAGTCTGGTTTTAAGACATCAGCACGAATTTCTTGACCTGCAAAAACCGAAAAAAATACTGGTTCAAACAATGATGTGGTTTGATGTGATGTTACTAGGAGCCATTTAACCTGGACTTCAGTGGGGCTTCTTAAAAATCTGCTTTCAAAGCACAACTTTGCTGTATAGATAATTAAAGAAGACAGATAAGTTATGTCAGTTATAAATTTATTTTGGGTCTAGACAAGAAAATCAATTGTTTTGCACTTCTACTTTATTTTGAGATATGCATGTTCAGTTGTTAATTAACATCAGATTGAGAGTGAAGTAACAGTAATTGAGTAGGGGAAAGAATGTTTTCCCAGGTTCTGTGACCTTTTTTACTGCATCTCACACTGTATGATAATAGAAAATGAAGGAAGCAAATGGCAGTTCAGTAAAATAAAACCTGCATTACCAGAAAAAAACCCCAAACATTAAAACAGCAGCTTTAGAGGAGGCACAGTTTTAACTCTTATTTGAAGTAAAGACCCTCTTCCACTAAGAAAAAACCTAGAGCACAAAACTGCAAAAGTTGTACACTTTTTAGGTAATTCATTGCAATATGCTGACATTGGAACTTCTGTAAAACATAGTTATTAATACAAAAGAAGAGTGTTCTGTACTAACCAACTAACCCCATCTGTGATTCTTCTTTCTTTCCTTTCACGTTCGCAAATGCATGACCTGTGCTGGGATGCTAGGATGAATCTGGCAACCTACAATCTGACGAATTTAAAGCCTGCCTCATCAGTCTAGGACAGGTTGGAAATGACCTGCAGGTAGAGGAAACTGCTACTGTTCTGTTTTCAGATAGTCCAATACAATAAAAGTCAAAGAGATTGTGGGTTTAAGCCCCCGTGCATTGGTCATAATGTTTTGAAAAGATCCTGCTTCTGGGGAGACAACTGGATTAGATGGACTGTCAGCATCACGTGGAGCCATATTTTTCTACACATTTTTGAAAGATTTTTCAGGTTACTTCTTTTACTTGGTCTGAGACATTTTATCTGGACTCTGCTAGATAACTATGGGGAGATCCTATGCTTCTTGCCCTCAGACTTTTGCTAATCTTCCTTTCCTGGGACTCAATACAAGCTCTCTACTGCTGCCTCCTGGTTTAGCGTGACACAGTTCTCTCCAAACCGCTACATCATATCACAACACAAAGGAAACATTCTTTACCTTCTTACTATTGTGCCATTTAATGTTTACTCAGCTTTGAGTCGGGAATGCCAGATATGTTATTGCCTGGAAAATGAGCCAACCTTCTTTTATAGAAGGTCTTCAGCTGACCTCCTTCTAAGTCTTGCAGGTCTCCTCCTTTAAGCCAGTGTGCACATCACTGCTGTGGGCCAGATCTTGATTGCCCGCAGTCAAAAGGAAAATCACGAGTACTTATTTCCCATATGTCAGCCGACACCTACCTTAACCTTGGACTACTTGAAATAGTGATACACTATTTTCAGACTGTTTTTAACAATATTTAATCACCAGAGCATCCTATGCAGAATCTTTCAAAGACATTTCATATCAGGGAGGCAGCCTGAGCATCTCCTGAGTTTGACTAGTTTAGTAACAAACTTTTCTCCTTGCCCTTCTCTTTGTCTTCTCTGGTTGTGTTCTCTGTCTTGTTCACCTCCTTTTCTCCCTTCTCTCTCCCCTGACCTTTCCTGATGTTACTTTTTGTGGTGAAATGTCTGTGTGTAATGTTAGTTACTTCTTCCTCCTTTAAAACTGATGATGATTCTGGTGACCTGCTTGGACAATATCAATGAATGCTGTTCATACACTGGATATAATATGCCAATGGTCTAAACTCGTCATCTCTTTGGAAATTGCCTTGGATTCTTCAAACCTTCCCTTCTATATTCCTTATGTTGTTTTGGTCAATAGAGGAAGAATGGATTGATGGACCACGATGATTTCAGAGCTTGCTTAATTTCAATGGGTTATGATTTGGTATGAATTTCAAGAAACAGATTCTGCTTACAGCTTGTAACATTAACTACAGCAACACTAAAACTTATTTAAATTGATGGAATACTAATAATTTATATATACTAATAATACAATTTATTTATTATTTTTTCCTGTTTCTTTGCTTTTTCTCTATTTTCAAACGGTTAAAAAGGAAGTTAAAAGTAAAACTAGACACTTGAAAACACATTTTATTGCTCTTTGAATTAAGGAAACTTTAAAAGTTGGAATTGATAGGGGTTTTTTTCTCCTTTTTCATCTACATGAGGAAGAATGTATTTGATGCTGTTTAATTCTCATAAACTAGCTTTGGGGGGTTTATTTTATTTCCTTCACTTATTTATTCTAAAAATTTCCCCCCAGATTCATCCTTTTTAGTGGAAAAAAAGGTTAGCCTTAGTTGAATTGTCCTATATATGGCATGAAATTTTCAGAATTGTTAGTTCAATGGCTCCGCAAGTTGGGCTATTGTTTCATCTCCCTGTGGAGTGCCTAAATTACAGTGGTTTCAGGGTGTGGGGGGAATTAAGCATTAAGTTAAAACAAGTTAAACAGGCATTGAGGGAAGAGGGAGAGGGGAGAGGTTGCAGAAAGTTGTTGGAAGGTACATGCTATGTATTTAGGACAAGTAAGATATTCTTCAAAAGCTCAGAGTCTTTTTTATGAAAAAGGCATGGGCATTTAAGATCACAGATTTTGTTGACTCTTGACATTTATGTTCCTTAGTCAGGAAGATGTTTTAAAGACTTTGTAACCACTGGTCCTTACTGGTTCATGAGAGACAGAGGCTGCTGGTGACTGATGTTACAGTGACTATGTGTTTTGTTTTGGATTCTGTGAAAGGGTGAAGCTGAGTTTGCCCGAATCATGTCTCTGGTTGACCCCAATGGGCAAGGAACCGTCACTTTCCAGTCCTTCATTGACTTCATGACCAGAGAAACGGCAGACACAGACACGGCTGAGCAAGTGATAGCTTCCTTCAGAATCCTGGCTTCAGATAAGGTCAGTTGTCGTGCTGCTGGCTGTAAGGATTCAGTCGTTCTTCTGTTTAGTCCTTCTTTGCTGAAAGTCTTACATAAGCCTTTTAGTAACAGTTTAGCTTAATTATCAGTTTGTAAGACTTCAGGGAAAAAAGCAGTTGCGTTTTCTTCTTGGTTGAAACCAAGACTCCTAGCTGAAAAGGATTCAGAATTCAAGGCTTGGTCGTATACTCTCATATCGCAAAGAGCCAACATCGTAGACGAGACTTAGTTAGTTTGCCTGTACAATGGGTATATCATATGTCAGGTTATTTCCACACAACAGCCTTGATTAGAGGGGAACTTGTTCTGCCTTTTGTGCTGTTGTCTGGCCATTTCAGTGCAGAGTTTGGCCCTCTGGAACACAGCCTGAGGCGCTTACGCAGGACCACACTTAATTGTGTGCTGTGATGTGACCTGACAGCTCAGTCAGCAGGGCGACGCAATGTGATGTCCCCTTGTCTTAGGAAGAGCAGGAGGAGGAGGCCTCCTCTAGTTACTGGGTTTGTGGAGAAAGCTCCTGAATTTGGCATAGTTTCCTCCCCGCAGCCATATTCACTGGTGAGTGAGTGGTGTGTGAAGATGAAAGGGAGGATAATGGTAACACAAGAGCTTCGGGAGGAGTCAGGGCCATAAACAGTACTGCCAGGAGCCCAGTCCTGTGTCATGGAGAAGGGAGAGATCACAGCAATACAGGTCTATTTGCCCAGGCTCGCTCTGTTGATTTTCTCATTCTGTTTGTTTGTATTGATGTTGTGATATCAGTTACTGGGGACCACATTTTGAATTCCAGACATGTTCTCAGTAGGAATTTATGTGGAAGATAAAAGCAAAGGAAAAAATGGTTTTCATTGTGTTGCTCGTTTAAATAATGTCAAGTCCAGTTTCAGAGGGTGTCCTTCATATCATAAGTGCAAGTCATGAAGAGCAATAATGCATCTTTCATTACAAATACATGAGGACCTGGAAACTAATGGGATCTGACTGAAAATGTGTTTGCCCGGTACCGCAGGACGGGCAGTAGCGCCCTGACTAGCTATCCACAGATGAGCTGTATCAGCAGCAGTCTCCCCGTGGCTGCACAGTGTTTGGAAGCTGATGTACACAGTCAACAAATCCTGAGACTGGCTTTTGACCTAATCAGTTTGTTGGTAGGATTGCCCCCTTCAGGTCATCATTAGGGATGGAATTTACTGAGGAAAGTAGTTGGTCTCAACAAAATAGGCAGGGTGTCCGAGTTTATTAGTCACAGGTATGGAAAAGAAATGTACTTTGTGTCTTTGAGGAATACATACTGAATTTACTGAATTTGTCAATCCTTTCCCTCCTCCCAGCCTTATATCCTGGCAGATGAGTTACGTCGCGAGCTGCCTCCTGAGCAGGCTCAGTACTGCATCAAGAGAATGCCTCCGTACACCGGCCCAGGCTCTGTGCCCGGGGCTCTGGATTACACCTCTTTTTCATCAGCACTGTATGGAGAGAGCGACCTCTGATTCTGTAATTAGCCGTATTCATGGTACACACTAAAAATACCCACTTTATTGCCCAGATTGCTTCTCAAAAGCTTTGACAAGCTGATTTAAAAACGAGTTTTACAAATACAGTAGGTACCGTCAGTGTAAAGTGCTAGTAACTAGTGTATATTAAAGTGTGCAGCACGCTAGATTTCTGCATTGTTGGTTTTAGGTTGTCTGTCCTATACAATGCTAGGAAATACATTAAAATAAACCGCAAGACACTAACTTTGGAAATATCCATTCAGAAAATAGAACGTAAAACCTGAGAACATTGAAACTCACAAAATATTTCTCAATTTTAAAAATGTTTCAATGCCATATGTGCTTCTTTCACAATGTTCATAAAACTATATTAGAAGTCATGCTTTTTTGCTTGCATAGAGCAATATTGTTTTCCTCTAACGATTTCTCGTTTTGTATGCTTCTACTGGTGGAATTTAATAAAAGATCAAAATGCAATTTTTCAGGGAAGAAATATATCAACCAAGTAAACTACTTAATTATGAAAAGAAATCCAGAATGCTCTGCGTTTATCTCTTAAAGAGGGTTTTATTTTATCACAAAGAGTTGTAATATAGGGGGAAAGTCTGATTAAATTGCAGGTTTAGAGTTTTATAAGCAGTCCTTTTCTTTTAGGCCTTTAACTTTTACAGCTGAGGGAGTACAATTTTTATCATCAGACATAATAAGGAAGCTGTTTTGTTTTGAAACCCTCATTCTTGTCTGTGTTGGACAGTCTGTTTCTCAGTTTAAGAAAGTCAGTCCCTTGTATTAGTGGGCAACATTCATCTCCATCCTGCATAATGCAAAATCCCATCTGAGCAAGTTTAGTGCAGTTGTCTTGCAGCTTTAACTGTTCAGTGCTCAAATTCCGGTTTGTCTTGACTTCTGCTGGATCACAGGCAGTTCTGTCTATATTACGTTCCTGTGCGCTAGTTGTTTACTGTTTTGTTTTTTCCATCTTAAGAAATGATAGAGAAGTAAAAGCAGTAACTTTTTTACTTGAATCCTACCGACACTGAGGAAATGCAATGTAATCGAACAGAACCATTTACAAATGGTGACGTGAGCTGTGCAGCCCAGTGCTATTAAAGCAATGATGTGCCTATTAAATAAAGCCTGCTTTTCAAAACCTTATGAGACTCTGTCATTGGCAATCGTCTAGTGGTTCCCTGTGAGAACTGGAAAGATTTCTGTATATTAAAGGAAGTTTCAGTCTGCTAAAAGTAAAAGTTCAAAAGAGCATGCCATGCATTTTTCTAAGCTGTGTTTGTATGAACAACAGTGACATGAAGCTCAGAATGAACGAGACAGAGTTTCCATTTAAGTCACCTGAGCACAGATGTCCCCAGCTTGTCTGTCTCCTGCCTTAAACTGATTTCAGAGAGACTTAGGCACTAATGCTTTTGAAAATGTTGGCCTTAACTTTTCTGTATCTCTCTTTTTCCTTATGCGCAAAAACGCAGATGATAAGTATGCAAAGATGCTTTCACTGACCTTTGCTCTGAAATACATGAAGGGGAAGCTTTAAAAAAAACCTCTCTGCGATTTCAGTCCTAAAGCAGGCATCCTGCAGGTAAGGTGCATGTGGCAGGAGCAATTTCAAAACAAGCCCAGAGGAGATGGGCAATGACCAAATACCTCTTTCTCCTCCACCTTGTGTACAAAGGCCAGGAGAGGACTTGGAGAGATACTAGGACTAGAACTGCATCTCTTACCCTGTTCATGCAGCCCTGCACACAGCCAGAAGCTGCTGCTGCCACTGCTGACGTGGCGCAGTGCCGGCTCTTTTTTCAGATAACAGTGCCCGCACAAACTGAGTTGGGAAGCTCTGCCTGAAAGCAATGGCACTGCCGGCTAAATGACTGCTGGGCAGGCTGAATCCTATTAAAAAATGTATCTGTATATCTCTCATTGTCGCAGTTTAATGCAACTGAAAGAATAAAACACTGAGCTTCCAAACTTGGCACAAAAGCAAGATTTCAGCGCTACGGGCAGGATTATGCTAAAAATTGGCACAGAGACAGTTTATATCTGACACTTCTATCAAGTGTCATTCATGTTTTTTACCTGCTATTTTTATACTGTGATATTCTTCCTTTTTTTTGGTAGCATGGAAGATACTTCTAAACTCGTCTTTAACTAAATGTTCTGATGATCAAAGCATGTGAGATAACATTATCAGTAGAAAGAGAAAAAGACTTTTGCAAATTAATATTTTCATTCCCATATCACGTTTCTAATTTCTAAAGTAGAGTGAACAGAACCAGTGGCAGCTGCAGGGATTAATTGTACTTGCCTAAAAAGTTACACCTTATTCATTACTTTAATTTGTCTTTCACATTAAAAAAAAGATGTATCATAGAATTATTTCTCTCACCATCAATTATTTTTAAGGCAACTAGATTAAATAAGTAAGCTGTGTTATTTTATGCTGAACAGGGTAAAATTCAAGGTTCTTTAAAATATTCTGTGAACAGGTTCCAGGGCTATGGGTTTAACAGGGAGATTTCCTTGTCCTCTAAGTTTCCATTTTTAGTAGGTGGCATTTGTATTTTTCTGTAGAATCACTCTGTTCACACTGGGAATCAATGCAGTGGCATTGTCTGTCTGTGCAATTCTGGCAGCAAACTAGCTTTACTATAAAAAAAAAAGGAGAGTAATGGAGCCTAAGATAATGAATGTACCAATCATAGGGGCCAAATCAAGATTCAACAAGGGAAGGTACAGCATTATTTTGATGGTCATGTGAATGAAGGTTTTAGAATAAATTAAAATTCAAAAACGTCGGTAGCATTTTAAGTCGCTTTAATGGCTATAATGGTCTTTTGTGACTTCACATAGATAGAACAGTTATTTGGAAAACTTCCTGCCAAGATAATCTTGTTTTTCTAGTAATCATTTTCAGTCACTGATCTTCAGAAAGGTGCTGATGCAGGTAGAAAACAGTGTTGTCAGCTCTATGCTACCTTCATATACAGTTTTCCTTTCTTACCTACTGGCTACAAAAGGCTTGAATTGGAGCTGTTCTTAGCAGCTTGTATTTTCACCAGAACATCCTGTTGCTCATTTTCCCCACTTCTTGGAAGAGATCATGCTCTTATTCAGGTTGTTCCTCATATCTGTAGAGAAACTCTCAGTGACGGAGGAAAATAGTTCCTGCTGGCTTTGGAGGGCAAGCAGTTTCCTTTGTTGACTTTGCTGGCTTTTGGCTGGAAGGAATTCTGTAAGGAAGTAATTGTTTGATCATCGCTAATATATGAACAGACCCTCAGGAGCATGCTGTCAGCGTTGGTATCAGCATCAATATTTTTTGTGAGCTTCTACAAACGTTTCCAGTAATATTTGCATGAGAAAACAATACTTAGATAAGAGAAGAATGAAGAACAGTCATTGCCTATTTTCACCAAATCCAAGTCCTTGGTTCTCATCTTCTTCACTGTGCTTCTTGGTGTCATACGGAGTTCTAGACTTGTAAGAGAGGCACAAGCCTGAGGTCAGTCTTCAAAAGAAATAAGGAAAAAAGTCAGTGGAAATCTGATGTACACAAAGGAAGCAGGGAATAATCTGTATGAAAATTACTTATAAAGAAAGATCAGCTCAGTCAAAGAAGAAAGCATACACATCATTTCCATATCTTGAGCACAAAGTAAAAATTATTAGATTGGGCTCTTCATTTATATTACACTAGAAAATTGCATTAAAGCAGCTGTAAGTTTAGCACATTTAGCCTGTGCTTTGAATTCCTGCCTAACTTATTTTTTTACCAGGGAAAATTGCTGAGCAGTCTTTAATTTTATTATGTCAGGATTTATGTCTGGAAAATCTTCTTACTTCTGAAGAGAGTACTAAAGGAGATGGTGCTGCTGTGGCAGAAACATGAGAGTCCTTTATATAAAAAGTACATGAAAGGCTCTTCTCAGAATCAGAAAAATATACTCTGAGATACCAAAAACACTCAAATGTGCAAGACCTACTATAATTACACAGTATAACTTTTGCTTTAACCTTACTGGTCACTAAGGTATTTCTCTCTTGGTAAATATTAACCAGGTTTCAGAGTAACTGCAATCCCTGGTCATTCCCCATGTCCCTCTTCCCCAAGTTTTATGGTTAACAGCCTGTGCACTTACTTGCTTGTGCATCAGTCCATCTTCTCCTTGTATTCAGAGGGCATTTTATGTGAGGAGCCATTTCAACGGTGTAAAGGCTGCACTACAGACAGCTGTTAGTATGTTCTGGTGGGATTCTACTTATTTCAGACCAAATATCTTTGTATATGAAAACTAACTGTTCCAAGCTGGATTTTATTCTACATTACCTTCTTTTTCAATGTGTGATTCCTTTCTAATTTTAAGCCAAGATGTGGGCTGCCACCATAAAGGACAACTCTATCTCTACTTTTTCCATTATCCCATTTCTTTATACATAGAACAGTTCCCTATTTATACATAGAACATGGTTACCATGCTGGCTGGGAATTCATATCCAGGGTGCTAAAAACTAAGATTATCCCCTCCAGCAGCAGCATGTATTTACATTACTTTAAAGTGATTGTGTAGCTGTGGCATTAGGGACCCAGCCACGCGCTTTCACTAAAAGTCCTTTAATACTCACAACAAAAGAACATTTATGTGTGGACAACAATCTTTGAGTTAGGACTACAACTCACTTCCTTTGTAAAGTAGGAGAGCTCCATTAAATGACAAGCCCAGCCTTCTCTGTGTGTGAATTTGACCAGGATTTCATATTCTAAACTTCAAAAGAAATTCCTCTGCCAATATGGGAAATTTCATTGGCATTTGTAATACTGTTTTGCACAAATTTGATTATCAGCATATTGTTTTAATTACCTGAAAAATCAAATATATTGGATGAATGTCATGAGGGGCTAAACGTCCCGAGGTTATTTTAACACCCATCCATCCCTCATTGACTTGCTCCTGGCCATTCTATTTCAAAACTCTGGCTGGTTTATCTGGCCCCAATTCATGGAAGTTTTCTTCCCTTCAATGTACCTGTCTATGCTTTAAGTGAAACATGCCCTCAAGCGCTGTTCTCGGGAGGAGTGGTTATCACCTGTGCGCTCCTGAGCTGGAGCCTTCCAGCTGCATAACGGCTACTTGTGTCAGGTGTAGGCGAGCTCTCGGGGCAGACTGCTGACACAGCGTGACAGAATCACAGAATTGTTGAGGCTGGAAGAACCCTCTGAGATCATCAAGTCCAGCCTATGACCCAACACCACCACATCGGCCAGACCACGGCACTAAGTGCCACATCCACGGCACTAAGTAGCCTTTCCTTAAACACCTCCAGGGACAGTGACTCCACCTCTTCCCTGGGCAGTGCATCCCAATGTCTGATCACCCCCTCCATGAGGAATTGTTTCCTGAGATCCAGCTTAAACCTCCCCTGACGCAGTTTCAGGCCGTACCCTCGTCCTGTCACTGGTTGCCTGGGAGAAGAGCCCGACCCCCACCTGACTGCACCCTCCCTTCAGGCAGTTGTAGAGAGCGATAAGGTCCCCCTGAGTCTCCTCTTCCCCAGGCTAAACACTCCCAGCTCCCTCAGCCTCTCCTCACAGCACTTTCCCTCTAGTCCCTTCACCAGCCTCGTTGCTCTCCTCACAGAGGGTCCTGCTTCAGGTTTCAGCTGGTCTGCTGCTAAGACTGAAGGAAAAGAAATGTTGGTGAAAGTTGCCAGCAAGTTTTGCCTTGATTTTGACTGAACTGTCAACATAGGCACACCAAATCACTGCATTTTTTAAAAAAAATAAAAACCAACAAACACTGCAGAAAAACACAGAATGCCTATATCAAACATCTTGTTCAGACTTCCATCCTGGCAGTTACCAATAGCAGGCACAACAGAAAAGGGTAAAAGCGAGGCAGCGTGTGGCCATGTGTGCCTGGGAGAGTCTCTGAACCACCACTAATTTGTGAGTCAAGAACTTGTGGAACACTGCACACTGATGCAAAAAATATAGGCTGTTTCCTGCTAAAGCAGTATCTTCTCTGAGAGCTCTTTTTGCATTTCTCTCAGTAGGACCTACTGTTAATATTCTCCAGCAAGCTATCGGATATGCTTGAAAAAAAGGTTTACTGCTTGTTCTTTTATCTTTTGCAAACTGTTCCTCAAAGTCTTTTTGGTTTCCCATATTATCTGTTTACACTTAATCTGACAGAATTTATAATCCTATTTTCCTCCTATGGACACGATGCCAACTTTCTGAAGGATGCTTGCAAAATGCACGCAATCCAAGACAGAGGAAATCCTAGCTCCCATGAGATAAAAAAAAAAGCTAGAAAACCCCAGCCACAGTTTTAACAAACTCTTCAGCAAACCTGATTATTTAAATGAAAATCAAACATGCAGTAATGTCTGGTGGCTGTGTGGGTTAAGCACAATGAATATGTATGGCAGACAATGCTGCCAGGCACTATATCCCTCAGGTCCCATCTACTGACATTGTGATAAACCAAAGACACAGAGCTGGACTTGTGCAGTGTGCTGCATAACAGTCTTGCTGTTATTTGTGCATCATCTAGGGACAGCACTCTGTGACAGTCCTAACTTCTAGCTTCGTTATTTGCTAACAGAAGGTGACAAAGCCTGATTTGCCACTGCAAGATCACAGAATCATAGAATGGCCTAGGCTGGAAGGGACCTTAGAGATCATCTAATCCAACCTCCCTGTCATGGGCAGGGATGCCTCTCAACTAGATCAGGCTACTCATAGGATCATAGAAAAGATGGCAAGCAACTGTACTGTCTGGCAAACACTTCTGCCACTTGGAAATAATAACTGTGCCATTATCTAAAGCAACTTGTGGAAGAATGGGCTGAAATGTTACTATTTTGATATGTGAATAAAAATGTACAAATATCATTATGTTCTTTAGCTAATTTACTATGTTTCATTTTTTCCCATTTTTCATTTGAATATAGTTGCATATGCACTTGTAAGAAGCTGAAATTATGCTCGTGACAAAAAGACAAACGTAAACTTTATAAAAGAAAAAAGACAACACATTTTTAACACTTTTCATTCTTCTCCTTAACAGTCAGTACATTTCTATCAGCCATCTAAGTTTAAAAAGATTGGCCACAGTAGCACTCCAAATTAAATATTTTGATTATGCAAAATCCTGCCTTCCATCAAAGATTAGTAACTATCCTTTTCATTTTATTTAAGCATGAAGAAATGAAAACATTCATTTATGATTGCTCCCAGCTGACAGCCCTGCCACTTTCCCTCTTTTGGAAGCTTGCGCAGATTTTTTGTAAGGCTCCTTATTTCTTCAAGCCAGACCAAGAACGCAGATGGCCCAGTAGGCTTTATTTGCAGAGGACAACTGGAATAGCTATAGTGGAATAAGTATTCTGCCAAAGTCCTTTTGGAATAGCTCCTTATGGCAACGAGCAGCTCAGTCATTTCCCCTTTTTATAATGGTGCCACTTAACTGAAGCAGTACTCTGCAGACAGGATTGCCTTTAGCAATGGCCATTTGTTTGCCTTTTCTTGTGAGTGTTACTGTCTCTTTTCACATTACTTTTCCTTCTAACCCTCTTTCTGTGACTGCCCTTTTCCCACTTCTAACAGCTGCCCTTTAGAGCTTAAATGTTCCTGACAGGAGACATTAACTTAAATCTAGTTTAATGACCTCAAGGCTCCCTTGAATCAGGTTTTTGAAGGAAGACACTTTATTTCTACTTGATCAGAATGTAGTTATTCTTTATTTGCACTAAGGCAATAAATAAAGTATTATTCCCTTTGATTTAATGCAATATCTTTAGCTTTATCTGCTATTCCTGGAGTACATATTAGACCCTTCAATACACAGGAATGATAGTAGGACTCTCCAGCCACCAGGCTGGAACGACATTTGTGTACCACATGCAAAATAAAAATACAAACCACAGATTACCTCACCCACACTTCCTGGCATCAAAATCCAGATGAGTTTAGCTTTACACAGCTGGGAGCACTGCAGGAAGCTCTCCAGTGCCATTCACACATTGTATGACCTGTGCATGTCCCCTTCCTCTGCCCTGTTGTGCTACATCAGCTGTGTTGTGCTACCAGGATGCACATGGCTGCATTACTTGGCTACATCTGTACTTACACGTTGGCAAAACCTTTCTACAATCCTACACATTTTCATAGATCTCAAGCTGTGTTGATCGAACACAAACTGATGTGCTTGCCAGGTGAAGTGGGATCCCATTGATAGCACACAGGCAGCAAAAGTATGCCCAGGGTTTGTGCTCTTGATAGTCCCCCTCAACTTCTTGTGTCTCTGAGCTAGTCTGTCTGCAACAGATGCATTTAACTCAGGCCCTCAGCCTTGCTCCTTGCTTGAGCTACATTGTATGTGTTCTACGTCTTGCCTAGTCTGTGAGACTTCCTGGCTTGACCTTGGCCTTGTCTCATGACTACAGATTGTCCAGTGATCACTGGGCTGGGGCCTGAACCTGGCAGCATCACCAGAACTGCTCCTCTTGTTTGGGTACTGCAGGACCATCTCCTTGCCTGTGAGGTTACTGCTCCTGCCTGCCTTGCTGTCACCCTCACGCCTACTCTGTCACCATGACCTTCCAGTTCTCCTTCACAGGGTGAGCCCTTCAGCCTCAACTGCTTTTTGAGGCATCATCTGTTGAATGGAGAACTTCATAAATGGCTTGCTCTAGCCCGTCAGCTTGTGGATGTCTGGCAACACAGGCAAGAAGGTCTGCCAGCACGTAAGAGAACAGGAGTTATCTTCAGAAACCTGTTTCTAGAACCAGTCCAGACTGATCCAGGGCAGATGTTGTCCTGTCCTGGGCAGGGGCAGTGCAGCTCAGACTTCACTTGACCATGCTAATGGGGAGAAAGAAGCTGAGAGCCTCATGCACATCCCTGGCAAAATGTTTTCTAGCTTTCTGAGTTCAGTGTTGAGCAGGTTTTCCTCAGTGCACACCTTTAGCTGCATGTAACCTGGCCCTGTTTCCCCACTTCCCATGCTGTCACAGGGCAGCTGGTAAGCCTTGCTCTCTCTTCTGAGACACCAGAAAGGTGTGTACTGAAGGTTTTAAAAATTTCTCCAAAATATCATAATCATACGAAGCCCATAATAAATTGTAAGCAGTTGACACAGTTTGCTTTGTACAACAGTACAAATGAGTTGTAAGACTACACCCCCTATTCTATTTCCAGTCCTCTTCATGCCTGCGTTTCAGCCTTTCTAGGCATTTATACATTTTTTAATCAACACAGATTCTCTAAAGAAATGCAAAAGGTTATATTCGATTCACTTCAGTGTGTTTGTCTTCACCATGATGGTGACTTTGGGCTTTTTTTAAAGTAGTGAAGTTAAAAATCTGTTCTATGGTAAGTAGAATAAATTTGTTGATACTCCTCTAAGCTGTGTACACTTAATAAGCTCTTTTGGCATTTAGAGCATGCTTTGAATTCATCTTGAAACAATCAGTTTTCGTTTGGTTTCTGGTAATATTTTGATCCTGGAATAGAAAGGTTAACATCGTAACTTGAGTTAAATGGAACTAAAAATGTCTATTTGGATCACCAAGAAACCACCTTCTAAATTGTGAGGCTAGAAAATTAATTATTAAATAGAAATTGTAATTCTTAAGCACGGAGGGAATTCTGAAAATAAAAACCAAGTAATGTAACTTGGTCATCTGAAATAGGGCAAGAATCCAGCTGCAGCAAAATAGCACAAGTGGTAAGTAACCTTATAGAACAGAGTGCCAAGAGCTCTGCTCTAAAATCAGACTAATCTGTTTTCTCTTTCAGGTTTCTGCATGGTGCTATGAATGCTTCACTTGGATATAATCCTCTGAAATACAACTGTTCCTTAGTAACATGAATAATCCCACTGTTCTTGTTTAAATAAGGATTACTTATGTGAATAGCCCATTTGGAATTGCATTCTCAGGAGTAAAGGCAGATAACAGGAGAATGAAAGGCACATTTTTGTAATGACTATTATGGAGGTGTCTAAAACACACCCCCAAAAGCTAGAAGAGTGTGCTAAACCCCAGTGTTTGATCTTACAGATGCATATGGTGAGAGTAACATCTGAATACATGGGTGTGCAAGTGGAGTAACTAACTTGTGAATCAGATCCTTGGCACTGGAAACAAAAATCAAAATATGAAGACAGCTTTGCTTCTAATACTACCTGGTTTTAAAAGATCTGTGAGAGTTTAGCTGGGTAAAGTGGTAGTTTGAAAATACCTTAAAATATACTTGAAATACTGTAACTCGAATTGCCTTAAACTTTTTTTTTTTTTTGCTAAGGACATTAATTTGGATTTATAGTTTAATCCTGTTGCAATTAGGAAGAGGTTAGCTTCACTGAAGCACCAGCTAAAACCACCTTCAGAAACCAGGATTCTCATGAATGATACTATGTCTTCAACTGATGTTTAAATAGGACTAATCCCTAACAGTGTTAAGGTCAGGTTTCTCGGATGTGGTAATGATGGCACCTTTGTGTTCTCCCTTCCTTTACTGCATTGCTCCAGCAACTCTAAGCTGCTCATGGTGTTCCTCTGTATTTTGACAGCCTAACTTAATAAAATTAGAACAACACTCCGTAAGACAAAGAAAAAGCACTTTTCAATCTTAAGAGCATGCTCACTGAAATCCTTGAAGGTTTCCTGCAAACACATCATGTATTAGAACTTCTCAAAGAAATAGTTCAAAAACCTTTGTAACTGCAGGTGTGTGGCAGCCTCAGGATAGGGACACGCACTGGGACCCTTAGGTCTGCGCAGTACTGTCACCATTGAAACGGAAGCAAGAAAAGAGACCTGAGATCCTCTAACATTGCAAAACATATTAAGACTGAAGTTCTGTGTTGATACTCCTTTGCTGGGTAATCTGCTTTGATAACTGCTGCCCTTCACTTCTAAATCCTCTTCCTTTCACTCTCTGATCTTGCCTTGGTTGTGCTCATTCAGTTGTCTGTACCACTGCAGTTTCTGGAGCAGATTAAACACGGTCTGAGGCTGGCCAGCTGCTGCCCTCTCTTTCTGTTGCTGCAAACTGGAAACCATGCAGCCACGGATGAATTGGATCACAGACCTGTTCCCAGTGAAAATTGACCTTTAAAGAAGAATTATATTCAAAGGCTAGCACCCACACAAGGAAAGGCATGGAACTATGAGGGTGTTGCAGGGTGGGATTTGGGACTGACTTTTCGCAGCAGCGCACAGTCAAACTGGCTTAAACTGGTTGTGAAACTGGAGAGTAAATGGGATAGGTGAAATTAGCCTCTTTGAAAGCACCTTCAAATTTCCAGCCTTTTTTTTTTTCCCCCACTGACCTACTTTGCAGCAGTTACACAAACAACTGCATCAGCATGAGCAAGGACGTGCTGAGCTGTGGTACAAAGATCTGTCGCCACAAAGCAACTGTGGAGACAGTGAGCTTTTTAACCTGAATTGTTGCCAGAGAAAATTTTCATAGTGTTATGTGGTGTGACAAAAAGATTGGAAGTTGTCCAAACACCAAGCAAGGAAATACATAGCCTAAAATCTCTTTTACAAATGGTTCTCAAGGCATTACCATCTCTGTAATATATGCAGATTATGCACACATGGAATAAAATTAAACACTCTCTAGGAGTACCTGACCTTTGGTTTTGTTTAGTTCTGTTATTCCACTTCTGTTGTTAGGCTTTTAAAGTTCACGGGTTTCCAGACCATCGTATCTGGAATTTTGGGACATCAGGGGAAGCTGGGGCTGACTACTGCAGTGGTTTGCCGAGAGGCAAGGTCTGCTCTCCAGCATTGGAATGACTAACACTCTAAATGAGAGCTATGCTGACTGCTGGCAAGCGAGCATTAGCTACACACAGTGCAGTGCTTGTGAGGCTCCTCTGCAGCTCTGACAGGCACGTTATCTCCTTTAAAATGTGAGTCCTCAGATAAGAATTTCAAAGGATGTATACTCAGAAGTAAAACCCTTGTGTCAAAATAAAGCTCATATTATTTGTTTTGTTCCGCTGGCAAGCAAATCATACCTTAGTTTGCTCAATTCCTTTAGTTTCCAGGTTTACATGCCGGTAACATCGATCCATCCATCCATCACTGGCAAGTCCCACGCCCAGTTTACGTAAAGTGTATTTGCATCTGTTTCCTCTCAACATTAAGTTAGTCTTTAACTGCAACACAAGTGCTGGCATTTGAAAAGCTTTTTCGCCCTCATCCCAAATGAGGGGACAACTCATTTCACTCTGTCCGGCCTGGTGGCAAAATCACCTCCCAGGAGCTACGGCGGCATCTAAAGGCATCGGTATTTATCGTCAAGGAGAGTTGGTTAGAAGACCCATCCAGCCCTAAGCTTAACAGCTGCCGTCCTCAGGCTGCAAGAGGAGAGCAAACCAGCTCCTCGGGTGGGTATTCCCCCTGCTA